>NW_027171976.1:10000-22500 GCF_036898095.1 Palaemon carinicauda
GTTTCAGTTCCCAAAGGATGTTACATTAGTTCTAGGATTCGCCGTTACATAAGCAGAAGTAATATCAATGGATTAAAAGGGAAAAAAAAAATCTAAAAAGTTTTAGCACGACCTCAATAGAAAATTCGAAATCTAGGGTATGACCAATAGTTCCATTTCAAATCTTATTTTACAACAAATATATTGGATTGTACAAAAATCCCATATTTCGACCGTGGTAAAGCTTTCCTCAAATTCACAGGAAAATCCCGTCTTTGGAGATCATTCCTGCAAAAAGCCTCAGAAATTACTTACTGAGGAAAACTTTGTAGTGTTTAACCGCATGCATATATGAAGTCTTCAATTAGACAGCTATTAAAATGATAGCATTACATAAGAGTCCTTGGCCTTAAAACATCCTTTTTTCCAACTAGGGTTGTAGCTCGGCAAGTAATAATAACAATAATAATAATAATAATAATAATAATAATAATAATAATAATAATAATAATAATAATAATAATAATAATAATCAATTGAACAAACTCGGTAACTAACTCTGTAGGGGTTTCATATCCGAAGCTTTTGTTTCAACGGACATTATAATGATTTCCAATTACCAATAATTGCCCTAACAAAATGTAGGTTTCATTAAAAAACTTTCCATCATCATTAACTATGTTTTCACTTTCACTTAGGTGATCATGATATTGCTTAGTGTAGGGTATGAACTTTGATCTTTTCATTGTGCCAGCCACTCCATAAATGCAGACTGATTGAATCGAAATATGCTCTCTCTCTCTCTCTCTCTCTCTCTCTCTCTCTCTCTCTCTCTCTCTCTTTTTGTATGTATGTGTACATATGAGTATATATATATATATATATATACATATATATATATATATATATATAAATATATATATATATATATATATATATATAATATAAATCTCAAGAAACTACAGTCATTCATATAATCGAACTTGTATCGCGTTTTTTTTTCTTGATCACTTGAAAGTACCTACGCATCCCTACACGCACAAATATGCGAAGATAGATGCATACATTTACGCACAGAAAAATATACACGTCAAAGAGAATTGACCGAAAACAATATATGGATGAAGTATCGTTTAATTGTATTTTTTTTCTCTTTTTCTTTCTCTTTTTTTTTCTTTTAATGACCATAGCCGAATCACAAACTGAATAGAAGGGGAGGGGTCAGATATAATTTACTAGATTTATTACCATACCTTTTAAATATTTTCCTAATTTACCAGCATATAATTTATTTTTTGCTATGAAAGTATTTTTCCAGGTGTAATATAAAACACATACTGCGTTTTATATTCTCGTTAATGTTCTTTACTCTCTCAATCACTTGCTTTTTATATGCAAGATATGACATAATTTGTAGCTTAATTAAAATTTATACTTAATTGTTAATTGGTAATCAATTTGCTTCTATAAATAACATCTATTAGGGTTAAAGCCCCCCCCCCCTCAAAAAAAAAAAAAAGAAAATATTAAAGAATATAATACATGTTCTTTGATGGCACCTAATTTCCAGGTATGGTGTTTTTCATCATCTTTTACATGATGCCTTTATGCCTTAACTATTATATTTATATATATGCATGTATAGAAACACATTGTAATTACAACAATAATTTCTACTCCTGGAGAGAGAGAGAGAGAGAGAGAGAGAGAGAGAGAGAGAGACGTAGCAATGCGTCGTGTTTAATTCTATCAAAATAACAGGTTATTCCCTACTCTACCCAACAAAAAAAAGGAATTGCAATATAGATAGTGGTAAAGTTGAATAGAAAAATTAAATATGTTTCGTACGAATAAATTGTAGGACAAAAGACGAGTTTAAAAGTTGCTCATGAATGGCAGAAGGAAGGGACAGGACAATGCCCTAGAGACTCTAGGTCTAGAGGTTAACCATATATATATATATATATATATATATATATATAAGATTAGCTACCGGTCCCTCACTCCATCAACGTAGGACCAGGGAGGGACAGGTAATGGCTGCTGATGACTCAGTAGGTAGACTTGCAAAGCTCCCCCAAATCCCCCATCCCTGGTTCGAACTTGAGCATTGCAGTGCCAATGTAGAAAGCTCGGGTGCCAGATTCATGACGTAACAGCCTGGGTCCTTCCCGAATTCTCCATTGCCAACAACTTTCCTTCGTTTCTTTCGTCTGTTCATTTTACACTATCGACTACATATTTTTATTCTAACACTAGGTTTTTTTTTTTTCTTTTTTTTTTTTTTAATCCAGCTACAAACCTGTGTTATAGCGGCTATTGATGTTCTTTCCATTTACACATCAAAGCCTAGGATGTGATTAAAGTTATATTGTGCGACATACATGAAAGTTATTACTCACATGAAGAAAGCATTTTAAAGGAAATTATGAACAATTCATAGCATCTAATAATGACATATTGAAGTAGGGACAAACATTCCTGCTAAGTTAACTCAGTTGTCAAGCGTTGAAAGCTTTTGCTTTTTAATTTTTTGTGACCTATTGTCTCATTGTAAAAATTCGTAAAGAAATTCAATAATATATTCGCCAGGGGTCATATACACATCCTAAGTAGCATATTTGCTGATCTACCGCTTAAACAATATTCATTCACATCAAAAGACTACCTGAAAATCTAAGGCTAATTTAGCAAGAACCTATCTTTAAATATTGCATTGCAGAAAATCGTTCTTGATATCAACAATGCGAGATTGAAATACTTGGTAAGTGGAAATACAGACTAAAAGTGTAAAATCTGTTGGCCATCTCAAACCTCATCTGTTAAGGATTTTGGGATACTGAGAATTGTCAGGAATATCAACTTTAATTGCTTTATCAAGAGAGACAAAACGTAAACATAGTTGACATTTCAGCTTCTTTTTAGTGCTGTGACCAACGTAACTTGCAATGTGTATCATAACATTTCATCATCCTTTCGGTAAGCTTTTTTCTTCCACATACTTATTATCTCCCTTGAATTTCTCCAAACAGTCTACGGAATCCCACTTAGAGTCAGGTTCAAATGGAGACGAATTCGATTCAAAGATGGTTAGTGGTCCAGACTTCATCGAAGCCATGGAAAAAAAAAAATATTCATAATCTTTAGCTTCTTTCCAGGCTCCATTACTTGAGCAACTGCTACTTTATAATTTGTACCTCTCATGTTCGTATACTGTACAGAACTACTTTCTAGCTTATCTCTTCGGATTTTCTCTAGTATTACATAATGAAAATTATGCTGCTTCACATAATTCCATCATTGTTGATGTGTACCAGACCAAATATGTTTCTCTTGGCAATTTACCATTTCTTTCCTGCTGAGGCATATCCAAATCTTCCCAAGTACCAAACCAGTGATAGAATTTACTGAGAATTGTCAAGTTTGGATCTCTAGAAGAATCTTGTCTAATAGGGTCACATTCTTTCTGAAGTAGGTGGACGGCTTTGTTTTGAATTTTAACATTTAAAATATGCCATCAAGATATTATTTGTTCCAAGAAATTAATACTATTCTTTATTTTCAATGCAGCTACATTCTTTTCACAAAACAGTGTCAAAACAAACTGTACATTCTGTCTTTCCAAATTATCAGTGAAAAGAACTTTTTCTCTGACAATCCTGGAGCTAGTTCAAAATGTTAAACACGTTCTTTTGTGTGCAGTTCTTTCAGTTGCAGAAGATTTTTCTTTTCATGAATTTGTAAGTTGGAAGGTGGAGGCATTACAAAATTTTGAATGGGATTCATCTGATATGACCAATTATTTCGTATGCTTTTCATTAAATGAACAAAATAAAAAAGGAAGAAAAGTGGCACAGTTCAATCATATGGATTTGCAATGGAGAAGGCAAGATTTCCATCGCACATTTTCTGGAACCTATTTCTGTTGACCCTGTTGTTGTCAGAGATTAATGATATAGCGACGTGCTCTATATCATGGAGAAATGACAAAACTTTGAGCGTCATCTCAAGAAGTGTCTGTGCTGTCAGATTGCAGACTGGGTACAAAGCTGCAACATGTTTATTGTTCGATAGGATTGATGAAGCCATAAAAGCCTGAACTGTTGTTATATGTTCACATGAGTTTACAAGAGCCCCATAAACTTTACCCGTTTATATGATAGATATTTCTTTACAAGTATCTCATCAAGCAGCACATTTAACAATTTTCTTCACTTTTTAGCTTTGCCAAATTTTCCTCAATAAGAGTTCGTGTGAATTTACAGCATACACACACACACACACACACACACACACACACACACACACACACCCACACACACTTTTTACTAGCTACATTAATCTTCCTAATGTAATCAGGATGAAGGAGAATAAGGACCTTGCTGTCACATAGGTGTATGTACAGTGATGGCCTTAACAGATAGACACTATATGCCCTAACCAGAATATCATTGCTGTATGTAACTTTCTCCTTGCAAAACATGCTTAACTGTTCATCACAGAACCATAATAGTCCCTGCTTTAAATACTTGTCATTTTCCGATAACCCTTCAATAACATTAATAACCTGGGACAGTCTGTCAACACCACTCAAGTGGCTCATTAAATTTTCGGATTTTGACCACCGATGACATTTGTTTATTATACTAACATCATTTGAATTTGTTGGAATCTAAAGACGTGTTTTCGTACCCTACTGCAACATTTAAGTGTTTTGTCACTTTAAAAGATAAAATTAGCTTTGTTTGGTCGTACCAATTAACTTAAGAAAAAATACCTAGCCATTATCGGAAACCAACAACCAATCCTTAGAAAGCTTATTAATAGAATTTTTTAACAAATTCATCAAAACTATTTATAGTGTCATTTTCCATCCATGTTTGAAACTTTAATTCATCTCGTTCTAGTACCTCGTCTTTTCTTTTCTGCGGATTCCTATAAGCTGGTGGTACTATCTGTTACATGTATTTTGATTGAATAGGAAAGATGGACGAGTATGCATCCTTGGTCAGAGTTGGTGTTGATCACAGTTCCAACTTTACGTGTAGTGCTCTCTTCTTTAACGATGAAAAATTCTTCAAAATGCTTGGCACATACTGCTGTATTAGGGGTTGGTGTAAAGTCTTCTCTGTTGATGGCTTTTATCTGTAGATGCCGTTGTTGTTCATCCTTTGGGAAGCGGGATGCAAAAGTCTCAGATGATATTGAATAATAATAAACTTATTCCTCATCAAAACTTCAAAAATCTAATAACTCATCAAACAAAGCAAACTAAGTAGAATAATGATAAGAGATATGTTGCATATACTATTTACCTTTATGTTACTAAATTCACTGACATATTTTCGTACGGCCACAGGGGATAGAAAGCATTGACAGTATATTCAAATTTTTTTTTTATCACACATCCCAGTTTAAAATTGTCTTAGGGTGTAAAATGGCCTTACGTCCAGGGTAATGGTCAGATTGTCCAATATCTATGACATATTACGTCTGCTTGTCCCATAACGACCCTACCCGGGACGCCTTTTTTTTCTCGCATTTTTTTATATATAAGAAAAAATCGATCTACTATTAAAATTTTGTGCTATGAAAGGTAAAGTAAAGGCGGCCGACCAAAACTGAAAACAGTGCAGGTGCAAAATCTAAGAAATAACCGGGCCTTAATACACATTTGAAAGAAATAGCTTTCTAAGAGTAAAAGTCAATGATAAATGTTATAAGATGATGAAAAGGCATAAATAAATGTATGTAAAATACCTCAGTTAGCTATGATGATGTCAGGTTAATTTTTCATTATCCCACTATCAAAAAATATGTATTCCACGGCACGTGTTTCATAAATGCTCTTACACTGCAACGTTATTGCTTTTGGTTTTATCTTTCGCTCTTCACCTCACTGATAATAGACCAAATTGTTTATGCTTCTTATGTTATGATTTCTATTTGATCTTTTAGTTAGTTTTAATTTCTGTTACATTCCTTTTGCAAGTGTTTGTATACAAGCTTAATATCTGGTTACTGTGACGGGCCGTGAGAGGAGTTGTGAAATCAAAGGCAGATTGGAAACGACTGAGTTATATTGTTGTGGAACACTCTCCTTATATACAAAACCTCAAGGCAACAGGACATGACAAGTTCACAAGACAGACAAAATCACAGAGGAAAAACCAGACTTGAATTTTCATGTTCGTTTTAGTGCGAGGGAAGAGCGAAGATACAACCATAATATATACAAAAGGAATTATGCACAATTGTGTGAAACACGGTTGGTACATGGCTCCCCCCCTAAAAATAACATACTGTACATGTTAAATAGGGCGCCCTGATCTAGAGAGGCGAACTGTAGGCGGGTCATCTGGCAGAAGATAAGCAGGTTTTAGACGATCAATGGAGACCCAGTCTTCTTTGCCCCGAATGTTTAGGAGGAATGCTTTCGGACTGCGTCGGATCACAAGGTAAGGTCCCGTGTAAGGGGGCGTTAACGGTGGCTTGCTGGTGTCGTTGCGCAGGAACACGTGCGTTGCAGAGTGCAAGTCCGTTGGTATGTGATGCTTCGCTGGGGGCTTGTAAGTCTGGCGGCACGGAGTAAATTTTCCCACGACGTGACGTATGCGCTGGAGATCGTCGGAGGAGGTTGTAGAAGGAAAAAACTCGGCAGGGACGACCAACGGGTCGCCATACACCATTTCGGCTGCCGAGACGTCGAGGGCGTCTTTAGGAGTGGTCCTTAGTCCAAGGAGGACCCAGGGAAGCTGAGTAAACCAGTTGCAATCCTTGCAGCGGGACATCGAAGCTGCTTTGAGGGTGCGATGAAAACGTTCAACCATTCCATTGGCAGCGGGGTTGTAGGCCGTTGTGTGATGTAGGGTGATGCCCAGGAGATTCGCTAATGACGTCCATAATTGAGAGGTGAAAGTGGTTCCCCTGTCAGAAGTAATATGCTCAGGGATACCGAATCTTGAAATCCATCCAGAGAGTAAGGTAGATGTACATGAGGCGGACGTTGCAGTTTCCATGGGAAGGGCTTCAGGCCAACGAGTGGAGCGGTCGATGACGGTAAACAGGTAACGATGTCCTTGTGATGTGGGTAGGGGGCCTACAACGTTGACGTGAATGTGTGCGAAACGACGCTGAGGTTGAGGAAAGGTGCCCACTCCTGAATCCGTGTGTCGATGTACTTTGGAAGTTTGGCAAGAAGTACAGGCACGGACCCAATCCTTAGCATCCTTAGAAATGCCGTGCCAAATGAACTTTGCCTTCAGCAGCTGTGCAGTAGAACGGCACGAGGGATGTGAAAGGCCGTGGATGAAATCAAACACCTGTCGGCGCATGGGAGCAGGAATCCAAGGTCGCGGTCTACCAGTACTGACGTCACAGAGGAGGGTGGTGTTGGAGTTTTCAAGGGGAAAATCCTCCCAACGGAGGGACGTGCAGGATGTCCTACAAGCTTGATACTCTGGATCCTGTCGTTGGGCTTCAGCCAGGGCGTTGTAATCCAATCCCAGTTGAACGGCAGCCAACGTGTTTCTTGACAGGGCATCGGCAACGGGATTCATTTTCCCAGGGACGTATTGGAGGGTGCAATTGTATTCAGCCACGGCGGAGAGATGTCGGCGTTGACCGGCGGACCAGGCGTCACACTGTCGAGTGAAGGCGTGCACCAGAGGCATGTGGTCTGTGAGAATGACGAAGGGCGTACCTTCTAAGAAATGGCGAAAGTGACGGACAGCCAGGTGCACCGCCAGCAATTCTCGATCGAAGGTAGAATAACCCGATTCTGCCTTGGACAGTTTTCTGCTGAAGAAGGCCAATGGGCGGGGCGAGCCTTTGACCACCTGCTCGAGTACTGCACCAATAGCGACGTCGCAGGCATCGGTGGAGAGAAGGAGAGGGGCGTGTGGGATAGGAAAAGTGAGAGCCGCAGCAGTTGATAGGGCCTTCTTTGCATTCCAGAAGGCCGCTTCTTGAAGGGGACTCCCCTTCAGGTCCTTTGGCTTGCCCTTGAGGGAGGCGTAGAGGGGAGCAAGAGTGGCGGCAATGGCTGGCAGAAAGCGGTGATAATAGTTGATCATGCCCAAGAATTCCTGCAGAGCTTTGACGGTCGAGGGCGTGGGGAAATTCTGAACGGCTGCTACCTTCTCAGGGAGGGGATGGACTCCTTCAGGAGTGATACGGTGCCCTAAGAACAACACTTCGTTGGCGCCAAAGGTACACTTGTCGTACCGGACTACAAGGCCGTTTTGTTGCAGGCGGTCGAGCACGATGCGCAGGTGACGGAGGTGTTCCTCTTTTGAGGAGGAGAACACAAGTATGTCGTCCACATAACATACACAGAAAGGGAGGTCCCCTAAGATGCTATCCATGAGACGTTGAAACGTTGCCCCAGCATTACGAAGGCCAAAACATGAGTAATTGAAGGTGTATGTACCAAACGGAGTGGTGATGGAGGTCTTGGGGATGTCTTCTGGGTTCATAGGCACCTGATAATACCCCTTCAGGAGGTCAAGCGTAGAGAAAACCTTTGCTTTGTGCAGGTAGGAGGTTACATCGGCAATGTTTGGGAGGGGGTAGTGATCCGGTTCTGTTTGCATGTTCAGGCGCCTATAATCCCCGCACGGACGGAGGGAGCCGTCTTTCTTCAGAACGATGTGTAAGGGTGACGACCATGGGCTGGAGGCCTTTTGGCAAAGGACATTTTCTCCATTTCGGCGAACGTCTGTTTGGCGGCTGCCAATCGTTCCGGTGCCAGACGTCTGAATTTTGCAAAGACTGGGGGTCCCGTCGTCTTGATATGGTGATAAATACCGTGCTTAGCAGGAACCGTGGGCGTTTGGCGAAGTTCTGGACGGAAAACTTCCGGGTATGATGTGAGGAGGTGGGCGTAGGCATCCGTGGGTGCGCTGATGTGGAGAGCGAGGTTAGAGGGGGCGGGTTGAAGAGGTATCGACAAGTACGAGTCCGCGTTGACCAATAGTCGGTGGGCGACATTGACCAGAAGGTGGAAATGAGAGAGGAAATCCGCACCGAGAATTGGCATTGTGACGTCAGCAACGAGAAACTTCCAATAATGTGAGGCTCTCGTAACCGTAGGTGGGTATCGCAGATCCGTTGGCAGCTACCAAGCGGACGTCGGCAGATGTAGACAGACTACGTTGTGCCTTGAAGAGTTTCCTTGGCAAAAGAGAACGACAAGCACCCGTGTCTACCAAAAATCGCACGCCCGTTCCTGCATCCTGTAAAAAGAAAAGATTAGAAACATGGGAGGCCACCGCCACAAGCGATGGCCTACTTACACGTTTTTTGGCCACTGACAATCTTTGGCACATTTCTTCGCGGTTGCCCCGAACCTGAAGTGGTAGTAGCAAAACTGCGGTGGATGGGAGGTAGTAAGTGGCTGTAGAAGTCGTTCGTTGGGGCGCGAGCGATTGGTGGGTGGTGGGCGGCTTTGTCGCCGCTTCGGCAGGTCACGGGGGTAGGCATGTATGTCCTACGGCATTCATGTCAGCTTCGGTGTACGTTGAATAGGCATCCTCGTCGTCAGGGGTGGAGGCGTTGATGGAGGTCTTGAAGTGGCTGTCCATAAGGGCGTCGGCTTTGGTCATCAAGTCCTTTATGGGTAAACTATCGACATCGGGTATGGCAGCGCGCACAGGTTCAGGTAAACGGCGTATCCAAAGGGCACGGAGTAGGTTCACCTCATGAGGAGAGCCGTCTGCGGCAGGTTGAAGGCGAGCGATACTGGTCATTTCCCTGAGGGCAAGCGAAGCCCTTTGGTCCCCCAACGGTTGTTGCGAGAGCTGAAAAAGCTTTGCTATACGGGCGGCTGGCGACGGCGAGTACTGTTGCAGAAGGTATGATTTGAGGTCGTCATACGCTATTGGGGTGTCTCCTTGTTCACAAAGCCAGTCGGATATTTCTGGGAAGGTGTCCTCGGGTATCGCCGCGAGAACATAATCCGCTTTGGTGGTTGAGCGAGTCACGCCCCTGATACGAAACTGGACTTCTGCGCGCTGAAACCAAGCAAACGGGTCTCCGCTGGCAAACGATGAAAGTTTGAATGGAGAGGCCGTAGCGCCAACTGCCGTAGAGTCCGTCATAGTACCAACGATGGAGGGGCGAGGGGGTGGGGGTGGAAGGCGGTGGAAGCGAGTCGACTTCCGGGGTCACCAATGTGACGGGCCGAGAGAGGAGTTGTGAAATCAAAGGCAGATTGGAAACGACTGAGTTATATTGTTGTGGAACACTCTCCTTATATACAAAACCTCAAGGCAACAGGACATGACAAGTTCACAAGACAGACAAAATCACAGAGGAAAAACCAGACTTGAATTTCCATGTTCGTTTTAGTGCGAGGGAAGAGCGAAGATACAACCATAATATGTACAAAAGGAATTATGTACAATTGTGTGAAACACGGTTGGTACATTACTAAAGGTTAATTGCATTCACCTCACCTCTCTGTTAATATTTACAGTTACGTTGCCACATTTGTTACCGACGTAACTGTAGGTAGGCCTACTTAGTCTATTTATTAAAACATACTGACGATGTTGATTCTTTACTATAAACCCCATCTCAATATCGATGAAATCAAGGCTATCGCTTTTCTAAGAATACTAGTGTCGTATTTATGATTTGTTCTTCAGTTCCAATTTCACATTGAATTGTTTAACCGTTTTAATATTTTCAATTTTGTTTACTCATTAGTTTACAGAAGCCAACTGTCTTATGTTTTAATTTATACTTGGTATAAATATATATATATATATATATATATATATATATATATATATATATATATATATATATATATATAATTTTATATATATATACATATATAATCATATATATATATATATATATATATATATATATATATATATATATATATATATATATATATATTATAACTATAAATATATATACATATACATAATTATATATATATATATATATATATATATATATATATATATATATATATATATATATATATATATATATATATATATATATATATATATATATGTATATGTATAACTATAAATATATATACATATATATAATTATATATATATATATATATATATATATATATATATATATATATTTATATATATATATATATATATACATATATATACATTTATATATATATATGTATATATATATATGCATATATATATATATATATATATATATATATATATATATATATATATATATATATATATATATATATATATATATAAATGTATATATATATATATATATATATATATATATATATATATATATATATATATATATATTTATATATATATAAATGTATATATATATATATATATATATATATATATATATATATATATATATATATATATATATATATATATATATATATGCGTGTGTGTGTATGTGTGTGTGACTATATATATCTATATGTACATATATACACATATATGTATATATACATACTTACATCATACTATCATACTCAAATAATAAACTCTAATCTTACAGACCTGGCCTAATTACATGTATTAAAGTAATTTTTTTTTAAAGTTTAATGTTTATGAATTAACTATAATTTACGTATTATGCGAGTAGAATCTTGAATGAATGATATTACAAGAAAAATAATGTAGTCTAACTACCAATAGATATATGAATAACTTCCTGAGCATTATTACTTATGTATTGGGTGACGTCACAATGACCTCTACCAGGCTCCTTTAACATTCTTTGCTCAACTTTAATAAAAGAAGATTCATCCAAGGTCAATATTGCGAGTAGTAGTAATATATAGATGACAAATTACTTATAACTTTCCAAATTCAAACCATTGTTCTTTAGTATTGGGTAATGCCATAGCCTTTGTACAATGGTTTACCACTGTCTTGGAGCAGAGTTCTCTTGCTTGAGGTCACAGTCGGGTACACTATAATCACTTATTTCTCTTCCTCTTATTTTTCTTTTATGTTTGTATAGTTTATAAATGGAAAATCTACTTTAATGTTGTTACTGGCCTTGAAAAAATTTATTCAAATAAATTATTACTTCTCTTGAAGTTCATTCATTTGCTTGTTTCAATTCCTCCTTTGACTATTTTTTCCAGTTGGAGCCCTTGGGCCTATGGTATACTGCTTTTCCATGGGGTTGTAGCTTACACTTTTCAAAATTTGCCTTAATAAACGGTTAGGATCCTGGAATGAATGTTACGGTCACCAAGCCCCAAAATAAAATAACGAAGTAGAGTGTTATTCACGGTCGCCTGTATTTTACTAATTGAAATTACGGTTTTTGTCAGTATATTTCGTAAAAAAAATAATAACAACAAGAAAAGATCAAGGGGAAATGAAAGTTGTTTGTACTCTGATGGGAGAAAGGGCTATTAAAAGGCATTCGCGGCTTAATAGATGAAATGACAAATAAGAAAGACACCACAAAGTCTAAGCCACACATTCCATAATTTCCTCTTCAAATAAGACTTTTCAGGTTCTTATAAGTCGGGGAAA
>NW_027171976.1:27500-30000 GCF_036898095.1 Palaemon carinicauda
TGTGGGTAAACGCAGTTGTGAAAGTACTAGGCCCTTCATGTTTGATGTAAGTGATTTCAGACGATACGGTCTAGCGTGATATTCCTACTGATATCAAATCTTTCTTTAATTGATTTGAATACGATATTTCACCATAATATACTAACAAAATAATGAATGTCTTCTGGGACCTCTTTTGCAGTGATTTAAAAGCGTCACTGATTATAATTTTGTGACATGAATTAAATAAGATTTGAAATATTCCTCTTTTCCATTATTTCTTCTTTATTCTTATACATATGTTAAGATATCACAAGGTTATATGAGATATAATCCTTAAATGCATTTTTTCTCTAGGTGTTTAAGGTTAACCTGCTTGTTGATAGCAACAAATAGGATTTATTCCATTACTATTTATTGTTTATACAACATAGTGAAGTTCCTTATCAAATTTCCTGCTTCGATTAATTCCACTATTTCAAGGGTGAGCAATATCGTATTTCACGAAATCTCTGCAAAGTATATGCTTTTCATTTGTCAATAAACAAAATTATATTCATAATACTATTTTGAAATTAAATAGATTTACGGACATAAACCCTCTAAAAAGGCCTTCTATACCTAAAACAGAACATATTATAGCAGGGAGTTTTATTCATCTTATCATTTTCAAATTAATACTAATGATAGATAAATAAACTTCGCAGTCTAAATTATACCATTCTTTTATACCTACCTCGAAACCCTTTTTCCAAACCAAAAAAAAGAAACAAGACAGGAAAATACTTCATTTTAGTAACAGAGAATATTTCGCACTATACTTCTACAGAGATATGAATTTGAAATGCATGGTGAACGTATGAGAGATAACTTTTCTCACTGAGGAATTAAATGAAATATTTCGTGTCATGGCACCAAGAGAACTGACGCATCATATTCATCAACATGGCCTGGCCCACAAATATTATAGAATAAAATTCATTTAAAATGCGTAGGAGTCCATTTTGTTTTCATGAGTTTACTCAATGTATAAACTGGTGAGAAATGAGTTTGAAAGTCATATAACTAGAATAATTTAGTCCAAGAAATTTCATTTTATTCCTATCTTAATGATTGCTATGCTAATAAAAAACTAACATCATCTGTTTCATCAGTTCATGGACTAAATGTGGAAAGAAATAGCCTTTTAGGATTGTGAGAGAATTAGGGAAGGGTTATTTACGCTTCCAAAAATTCACTGAAACTGCGTAATTGACACAACAAGCATGTTAGATGATGCTAGTTTTTTTATTAGCATAGCAATCATTAAGATAGGAATGAAATGAAATTTCTTAGACCAAATTATTCTAGTTATATGACTTTCAAACTCGTTTCTCACCAGTTTATACATTGAGTAAACTCGTGAAAGCAAAATGGACTCCTACGCATTTTAAATGAATTTTATTCCATGATAATTGTGGGCCAGGCCTTGTTGATGAATATGATGCGTCATATATGTGTATATATATATATATATATATATATATATATATATATATATATATATATATATATATATATATATATATATATATATATATATATATATATATATATATATATATATGTGTGTGTGTGTGTGTGTGTGTGTGTGTCGGTGAATTTGTGTAAGTAATATTCGTCTACCAATAATCTTTTATCATTAAAAACGATAGTTACATTAATAAATTTTGACGAAGATGAAATTTTTTTTTTTTTATAAATGGTAAAATAGAATCTCATATCTAATCAGCATCAACACGGAATAAATTCCAAGCAAAGAAGTATATGTTGTTATTCCAAACGCCTTACTATACCTCCTTCTAATACGCAGTATTTGAAAAGAATGTTTGTGTCCAAACAGAGAGGTTTAAGGCTTCAGTATATCGATCAAATGTCAATTGGAACTTCATCACACGGAGGATGTAAATGCTGACGGAAATGTTGAGGTGCATAAGCTCTAGCTATCTGGCTATGGGGACATTCGCTATAGAATCTAGGATTATTCAGGGAAACGCTCTACTTATTCATTTCAGTATATATATATATATATATATATATATATATATATATATATATATATATATATATATATATATATATATATATATATATATATATTTACCGAAAACTAGGAATATAAAATATACTTATTCCTTTCCTGCTTAAATCCTTCTGTTATAGAAGTTAATAACAGAAATTCCAAGAGGATATTTTTCATTCAAATAGAACCCTCATTAATTTCTTCTCTTACATAATAAAACACATAGAAAACATAAAAAAAAATGCATTCATAAAAGTTATGAAAAATTTTATATCTCAAGTAATAGTCTATGTTAAAAAGCTTTCAAAATCTGTAGCCATCTGCAACTAATTTCAAAAGCTGTTGAAGTTGTGCATGCCTAAAAAAAAAAAGAAAAAAAAAAAAAGATCTATGGGATATTTTATTTTTCAGATAATAATCCATTAATAGAATAATTTGTATCTGTGTTTATCTGCAAAT
>NW_027171976.1:35000-52500 GCF_036898095.1 Palaemon carinicauda
ATATATATATATATATATATATATATATATATATATATATATATATATATATATATATATATATATATATATATATATATATATATACATATATATATATATATATGTACAGACACACATATATATATATATATATATATATATATATATATATATATATATATATATATATATATATATACATAAATATATATATATATATATATATATATATATATATATATATATATATATATATATATATATATATATATATATATATATATTTTTTGGGCTCAAGCCATGTCGTCGTGATGGAAGTTCCTATAGGGTAGCTTCCTAGGGTATATTACAACTACGGCGATATTCCCAGAGAATTTACCTTAAGGTACCAGAATTCTAACTCCTGGAGCGAGTATCCCTCGTGAAAGGGATATCGCGACATATCAGAGGACGTATTCTAGACACGTCACATGGCAATCTACGACCTGAACAGAGATTTAGTCTCGTAGGAGGGAGATTGACGAGATACGAATTCGGGAAAGAAAAAGGGGAGCCGCTCCCAAGGCTTCCCTATCCCCCGATTCGTATGCGTGCCTGGCGCCAATCCTGGCGCCATCTGTATTCCTTTTTACGTAGCTTAACAACTCGGTTTTTTTTCCTGTATTTCTCGCAAATCTTGGATTCATTCAGCTTTTCATGGCTTCTCCGTCTTCGTTGGCCTCGGATAAGTTGAGTATATTGTCTGTTATGTATAAATGTAGGCTCTTGGTAAAATTTTGAGTGATTAATAGGATTAATCTTTGATACAAGAGCCATAGCCTACCAGAGGTGTCCTGGACACTGTCACTCGCTAGGTATAAATTAGTTAGTCAGAGTGACATTCCTGGTTGTTTTGCTTAATAAATTTTAGCTATTTAGCTTTACATAGGATTTCCTTTCGTGCTTAGTATTATTTGGCGAAGTATTCGCCATTCTGGCCTACGCTAGGCCATGTAGCCTAGTCGTTTGGTCCTAGTACTTAATGCATGATTTTGGTTTTTCCGAGTATAATTAAAATTTTATTGAAGCTTTAGGCTATATTTTATACATTTTAAACTGTGTGGAATATTTCCAAGATTGTATACGTGAGAGTTTCGGTGAATTAGGTAATCGATTCTCTTGGTGCCTAGGCTAATTGCTTATGGAGCCTTAGTATACTTTATCATACTCCCCGGTTGCTTTCTTTTCTTCGGAGAAGGTATGCAATCCCTTTCCCTCTGTTTAAGCCTTGGGCTTATCCCTAAGTGGTTTTTTCCGAATTTATTTTCGATAAAACTATACTAGGGTGTTACTGTACCTTCCTGTTCCAGCAAAGTATGGTTCATAGAGGGACAGAACAACAGAGTTTTTAGTCTGAGTCCGTGTTGTCTGGCTTGGGGCAGAGTCCCCCTCGCTGACCTAACACTTACAAAGGGAGCTTAGCTCCCTTAGGTCACTACCGAAGGTTTCTGTAAGTTATGATTCCTTCTTTTGTGATCGACCAGTCTAAGTCCTGTTGCTGTTCTCGGGGGAGGATAAAATCTTCCCTTGGGAGTAGCAACGCCTTCCTTGCTTTGGTTCTCTGGAAGCTGGTAAGTATTGCTGGCCCTTTCCCTTAGATCTCCCTTAGGCTAAGACAAAGTTCTTGGCTGCGGGTGATCTGTCACTAAAGCAAGGTTGGCAGGACCCTCTTGTCCCTTCCCCCTCTATCTCCGTAATGGCCTAGCCATTACTGTACTGTACCTTGCCGGCCGGCAGAGCTGGCCGGCAGGGGTATTACTGTACTGTACGTCATTCTACTTCTGGACCTAGTATAGGTTGGGATGTGGAATTGACTAAGCCCATTGCCGGCCGGCAGAGATGCTGGCCGGCAAGGGTCTTATGTTTTCGAGTGCTGCCCGGACCTCTCTTGGTCCCTCATCCATGCCTGCCGGCAGAGCCGGAAGCCATTGGTCAAGGAAGCCTGAATTAAGTTTCTCCCCTTCCTTATATGCACTCTTTCGGTTGCCGGGCTAAGGGGGGTTGTGTACACTCTTTCCCGGCATCCATTCTATTTTCTTCTAGTGCTGTACCTGTCCCGGCTGCCGGCCTCATAGGCCGGCAGCCGGGCAGGTGTAGTCTTCTGGTTCTTTTGCTGCCGGCTGGCATCGGTCTTGTACCTTTGCCGGCCGGCTTATGTCAGTCCTTGTCTGCCGGTCACCAAGAGTGTGGCCGGCAGCTGGGTACTACCTTGTGTAGTTGCTGGCCGGCAGTCATTGCCGGCCAACACTGGCTGTTGCTGGCCGGCGGCTGCTGCCGCCGGCACAGGCATTTAAACCAGAGTGCTGCCGCCCTATAGCTGTTAAGTAGTATACTTTAAAGCTAGTTGTGGTGTGTGCCGGCCGGCAAAGGCAGGCCGGCACACATCCTCCTATACTGTACTAGTATTCTTCTGTATAGCATATACAGTAAGAAGAAAACTATAGTAAAGTTTTAGGTAGAGCACTGTATCTTCTAACACTATTGTGTTTTCTTGCACAGTCCTTTGCTGTTGCCCTCAGACAGGAAGCAGAGTTCTTCCCTGTCTATTATCCAGGATTTTAAAATCATTGCCTAGGTGTGAGCTCCACCTGTTTCCTCTGGAAACCTTGCATTGGTTACTCTAGTAGAGATAAACCATTTTGATTTTATTATCTGGAAGGCTGCAACAATGGGTTGTGAGGGAAACACAAGTGTGTGTCTTTCCTTTCTGAATTGTTATGCTATACTATGCATATCCAGTGATACATAGTTCACTTGATACTCATGGAAATTTCTTCTCTTTACAGAAGGACACTCCGAAGTGGTGAAGTGCTCTCTTCAATGTCAGCAGCAAGAACCTCTGCGGACATGAGTTTTGTAGGAGACACGCAGCATACGCTGTCTCCAAGGATGATCTCCGGTATTGGGACCCTCAGGTATGTACTGTGTGCACTAACCTGATTAATGAGACATTTAAATAGCTAGGAAGAAGCTTCGTACCTGGGTAAGGGGCCTTCCAAAAGAACACTTCTGGCCCTTATCTTCCAAGTGAGAAGATGAGGGCATATCTTTTCCCTAAGGCATCAGCTGATGCAGTGATTCCCCAGCCTCAAGAGGAGATCCCCTAAGTTCAGATCCAGGTGGATGCTGAAGTCGCGTTCGCGATGCAAGACATCCAGCTAAATGACAGGATATCTGATGTGGACGGGTGTCAGGAGGAAGACCTCCTTGCAGAAGCCCAGGATGAAGTTCAAGCCCCTCTACATCGGCCGGTCTCCCAGTAGAGCTGGGACAGGCCCTCTCTTCTATTGTTGGAATGATCCAACAAATGCAGAAGGAGAATCAGGAGAAGGCGGCTGCAATGGAACTGCGAGTGCAGTGCCTTGCAGAATCACATGGGCCCCAGAAAAAGCTCAATGTGAAAGACCTTCCCTTTTGCTCAGATGCTAACCCATGGAGGTATGCTGAGCACATGCCGATGACGACTGGAAAGATCGTCATCTCGGATAAGCTGGGCTCAGTTCCCCTGGAGGGTGGAATTCTGGCCCAGCAAGGCATCATATCCGGACTGTTATGTCCGGCTGAGGAAGGAACCAGCTTCAAAGGAGGAGGCAGAGCCGAAGGAAGTCATAGTGATGGACCATGCTAAGGCTCAATCTCTACTTTCATCCTCGATGAAAGAGAGGGGCTTCTCTAACTCAAAGGTAGCTGCATTGAATAGGAAGCTCCCTTCCTTTGTGTCCTCGCCTGCTAGAGCCTTCCCCCTTTTACAGAAAGGGTTTCTGGCTGTACTAAAAGCAATCGAGGCCGGCAAGTCTTGCCCCTCCCTAGAGGAGTGTAAACCCTTGTCGCTGGCCCTGCCTATGGACCACAAAGATTGGAAGGACGTCCATCTTACGTTCTCAGTGGGAAAGTTGGAGGCTGATATTGCCGGACGTCAGTTCGGCAAGGACCTCCCTAAGCTGTCTGACTTTCTTTTGCGAAGTGAGTTCAATACAAAAGAAAGACTGACTGCCTCAATGTCTCTTCAGACTACTTTCGAGATGATGGCAAGTGACCCCAAGGTCCATGAAATGTTCATGGTAGTGGCCAAGCCTCATCTGGCCACAGTGACGAAGGACCTTTATGGCTTCGTCAAGGCAAGGAGAGCTTGTAGGGAGTTCGTGTTTACCTCGGCTACGGTGAGGCATGAGCTAAAGAAACTAATCTCCTCCAACATTTGGGGAAAAGACCTTTTTCCCTACCGACTTGGTCAAAGAAGTTTTTGATAAAGCCGCCTTGGAGAATAGAAACCTTCTCCAGAAGTGGGGCCTGGCTATCAAAAGAAAGTCTTCCCCGGATGAGGGTCCTCAACCAAAGAGGAAGACTATGAGGACTAGGCTACCGTCTCGGCCAGCCAAGCCTCTTAGACAGCAACAGCAACTGCAATTACCATTGCCCCCAGTGCCCCAGATCGTGGCACAAACCCCGACCACCTTTCAGGGGTACCCCAGGCCGTGTCGACACAGTCCACGGCATTCACCCCAGCGTTCGAAGGGCAGTCTACTTCCTTTCGAGCAAAGCCTAGAGGAGCAGCCAGAGGCTCGTCTAGACGCCCCTCAAGGGGAAGGGGATTCAGGGGTGGTCGTGGTCAGGAAGGCAAGACCTCAGGACGGCAGTCCAAGTGAGGTGATACCGGTAGGAGGGAGACTTCTGAAATTTCGGGATCGGTGGACCTTCGATCCCTGGGCCCACAGCCTACTCAAGAATAGACTGGGCGGGAGCTGGTACAGCACTCCACCCCCGTACCTTCGGTTTTTCCAACACTCCACCCCCGTTATGGAGGAGTACGTTCAAGAACGGTTGGAGTAAAAGGGTGAAGCCCATCAATTTCTAAGGGAGGCTGTTTTGTGTTCCTAAGAAAGACTCGGAAAAGCTCAGAGTCATTCTGGACTTGTCGCCACTTAACAAGTTCATAGTGAATTGCAAATTCAAAATGCTAACACTGCAACACATAAGAACCTTACTGCCCAAGAGGGCATATTCCGTCTCTATAGACTTGTCAGACGCTTACTGGCACATTCCAATTAGCCATCGACTCTCCCCCTACCTAGGGTTCAGGCTACAACGAAGACTATACGCCTTCGGAGCCATGCCATTCGGGCTAAACATAGCCCCAAGGATTTTTACGAAGCTTGCGAGCGTAGCTCTCAAACAATTTCGCCTAAAGGGAATTCAGGTAGTAGCCTACCTGGACGACTGGTTGGTGTGGGCAGCATCCGAGACAGAATGCTTGCAAGCTTCCAGTCAAGTGATCCAGTTCCTAGAGTACCTAGGCTTCAAGATCAACAGAAAAAGTCTCGACTTTCTCCATCTCAAAAGTTCCAGTGGCTAAGATCCACTGGGACCTTTTGTCACACCGTTTCTCCATCCCGGCGAAGAAAAGGAAGGAGATAGCGGGTTCTGTCAAGAGACTTCTAGATTCCGAAAGGATATCAAGACGCGAACAGGAGAGGGTACTGAGCTCTCTCCAGTTTGCTTCGGTGACAGACCCAGTGCTAAGAGCACAGCTAAAGGATGCAATCGGAGTTTGGAGAAGTTATGCATCAAACGCGTGAAGAGATCTGAGAAGACCAGCCGCTTCGGCTAAGTACTCTTCTCAGGCCTTGGTCCCAAGCCAGACATCTAAAGAAGTCAGGTTCTTCTTCAGCCACCTCCCCCGTCGGTGACGATTCACTCAGACGCCTCAAAGTAGGGATGGGGAGGTCACTCTCATCGGAAAAATGTCCAGGAGACTTGGTCCAGGCTATTCAAGACCTTTCTCATAAAACTTTCTAGAAGCTAGGGCAGTGCTCCTTACTTTAAAGAAAGTCTCCCCGCGTCATTCGTTCCACATAAAGTGGTAATAGACAGCGAGGTAGTTGTAAGATACTTGAATCGACAAGGATTGAGGCCACAACCTCTCAACCAGGTGATGTTGGCCGTCTTCCGATTGGCGGAAAAGAAGAAGTGGTACCTGTCGGCAGTTCACCTTCAAGGAGTCCGCAATGTGACAGCGGACGGTCTATCCAGGTTCACACCGATAGAGTCGGAATGGTCCTTAGACGCAGGATCATTCTCCTTCATTCTGAATCAGTCCCAGAACTGCAGATAGACCTCTTTGCAACGAAAGACAACAAGAAGTTGCCCCTGTACGTGCCCCGTACGAGGACCCCTTAGCGGAAGCAGTGGACGCGATGTCCCTCGACTGGAACAGATGGTCCAAGATTTATCTGTTCCCTCCTCACAACCTTCTGTTGAGGGTCCTCAACAAACTGAGATCCTTCAAAGGGTAGCGGCAATAGTGGCCCACAAGTGGCCGAACAGCGTGTGGTTCCTCCTGGCATTGGAACTGTAGCTGAAGTTTGTACCACTACCAGATCCAGTTCTGACCCAGCGAGTCCAGAAGTCAACTGTCTGCGCTTCATTACAGAAAACCCGGACCCTGCAGTTCATGATTTTCTCTCCCTAACGGTGAGAAAGCTTTTCGGGATTTCGAAAGCCAGTATAGACTTCCTTGAGGAATATAAATGCAAATCTACTAGAAGGCAATATGAGTCATCTTGGAGAAAATGGGTGGCCTTTTGTCAAGGCGAAGATTCCGCAGGAGATCTTGACAGACTTCTGCTTATCTTTTTTCCCCACCTCCATGGTCAAGGGTTGGCAGCGAACACGATTTCAGCGTCTAAGTCTGCTTTGACAAGACCCATTCTATATGCCTTCCAGGTCGACCTAGGTAACGAGATCTTGCATAAAGTCCCGAAAGCCTGTGCTAGGCTCAGACCTTCAGCACCTCCAAAGCCCATTTCATGGTCTTTAGACAAGTTCTTCATTTCGCTTCTCTGTTGAGCAATGAAGAGTGTGCATTAAAGGATTTGACACAAAAAGTTATTTTCCTATTTTGCACTCGCGTCCGGGGCCAGGGTTAGTGAGATTGTAGCCTCTCGAGAGAGGCACGTCGTGTTCAGTTCCTGGATGGGGAAGAACTGAACCTGTTTCCGGATCCTACGTTTCTCGCCAAGAATGAGTTACCCACCAACAGGTGGGGTCCCTGGAGAATCTGCCCTCTGAAAGAAGATGCATCTCTATGTCCAGTAGAATGCCTAAAGGTCTATCTTCATAGAACTTCAGACTTCAAGGGTGGTCAACTATTCAGGGGAGAAACATCAGGCTCAAATTTATCTCTGAATCAACTCAGAGCGAAAATCACATATTTTATTCGCAGAGCGGATCCTGACAATACACCCGCAGGTCACGATCCGAGGAAAGTTGCCTCATTCTTAAATTTCTTTAATTGTATGGATTTTGAACATCTCCGTTCATACACTGGCTGGAAGTCTTCCAGAGTGTTCTTTCGCCACTATGCGAAGCAAGTAGAGGAACTAAAAGAGATCTGTGGTAGCAGTGGGTCGCGGTGTTAACCCTACTGTTTAACTCTGCGAGGAACAGTGGTCTTAATTGGGACGATTAATTCCAGGGTGAGTGTGTAGTTACATACTGTACTACAAACTAAGTGAGGGCACTATGTTGCCCATCCAGACTGTTCCATTTCCGAAGGTGAACCTAGCATAAGTGCAGACATGTGTGCCGAGCGTTTCTAACGCTAATGTCATTGATTTGTAATACAGGCTTTTATGACTTTGATACCTCGGTATCTTAAAAGTGGCATCTAATGTTTTTTCTTTCAGACAAACAAGCTCTGTTTACTATCATACTTATGCTTAAAGTTTTGGGTTATCCTCTTCTTATATATATATATATATATATATATATATATATATATATATATATATATATATATATATATATATATATATATATATATATATATATATATATATATATATATATATATATATATAATTGTGGTTAACCTGTCTATTTATTGCCTGTCAATAATCTGGTTCTTGAGAACCTTGCGTCTCCTTCACCTGTGTCAATCTATTGGTATAATTGAGCATTCATTCTATGTATCTTATCTGGGATAATTCTAATAGAATTGTTCCTTTATGCAAGCTATGTTGCATTGGTTTTCCTCCTATGCGGATATAAAACCTTTGTCCAATACAAGTATTGTGCGGAAAACTGGTCGATATTTCATATTGACGCAGTGGTCCTTTACAAACTATGCTTTACTTAATATAGGGCGAGACCACTATATTAGCTTGCCTGGTATTCATACATAGATATATGTACTCTTCGAGACTTTTCCAGAGTCTAGTAGGACTCTTCCCTGTAGGGGGCAGGAAGCTCTAACATAGTTTATAGTTAGTTGAAAAGATGTATAACGGTAACATCTTAGGTCTCTAGGTCTAGTCGACCGGGAAAAAATTACCTCCGGGGAGTACGGCACGTTCTGAGAATCCACAGATACAGTAATGCTCTGGTACACTTCCATCAGGACGACATGGCTTGAGCCCAAAAAACGGATTTTGAGCGAAGCGAAAAATCTATTTTTGGGTGAGATGGCCATGTCGTCCTGATGGACCCGCCCTTGCCTTTCTAAGAAAGGGCTGTAGGACCCCTCCCTACATACAGTATCTTTAGCACCTCGTGTACGCTACAAGGAATACAGATGCCGCCAGGATTGGCGCCAGGAACGCATACGAATCGGGGGATAGGGAAGCCTTGGGAGCGGCTCCCCTTTTTCTTTCCCGAATTCGTATCTCGTCAATCTCCCTCCTACGAGACGAAATCTCTGTTCAGGTCGTAGATTGCCATGTGACGTGTCTAGAATACGTCCTCTGATATGTCGCGATATCCCTTTCATGAGGGATACTCGCTCCAGGAGTTAGAATTCTGGTACCTTAAGGTAAATTCTCTGGGAATATCGCTGTAGTTGTAATACACCCTAGGAAGCTACCCTATAGGAACTTCCATTAGGACGACATGGCCATCTCACCCAAAAATAGATTTTTCGCTTCGCTCAAAATCCGTTTTATATATATATATATATATATATATATATATATATATATATATATATATATATATATATATATATATATATATATATGTATATATATATATATACATATATACATAAATATGTATATATATATATATATATATATATATATATATATATATATATATATATATATATATATATATATATATCTTTATTTATATATATATATATATATATATATATATATATATATATATATATATATATATATATATATATATATATATATATATATATATATATATATATAAATATTACGTGTATACATATTTATATATATGCATATATATTTATATACACACACATATATATATATATATATATATATATATATATATATATATATATATATATATATATATATATATATGTATGTATATATGGCCGGGTGGGGATTCGAACCACCACCTGTTCGGCTGGAGACTGCCTGCAGTGACCATGCCGACTGAGCTATCAAGAGAGACTAAAAGTTTATGACAAGTTCCCGTACATATTCCTGTCGAATTCAGGAATCTGTTCACAGACTTGAAATAAACCCATCTCCACCATGATAGCTGAATCGTGAGTTTGCAACACGTGGTTATTTTAATGAACATATATCACAAGCACACGTGATTTTAATTAATGTAAATATCACCCACGAATGGCATTTAATACCGAATTCTATCTTGGGAATATATATCTACTTGGAATTCATTATATATATATATATATATATATATATATATATATATATATATATATATATATATATATATATATATATATATGTATATATATATATATATATATATATATATATATATATATATATATATATATATATATATATATACATATATATATATATATATATATATATATATATATATATATATATATATATATATATATATATATATATATATATATATATATATATATATCCCCTGCTCTATGAAACTATAAACGGGAAACTTGTGGAAATAGATTGACAACGAAAAAACGAGGTGGAGGAAAGATAAGACCGTAAAAAATGACATAAGTAAACGAGAAAGGACAAACACATATGAGATGTACAAGAGCTAAAAAAAGGCCCGACTCATGAAGAATGAGCGACCGCCATTCCCAAATGGACCTGGCCATGGTTCGGTTGGGTCAGGTTCAATAATAAACAAAATATCGCAATCTTGTTGAACATTTGAAGCTTATGTTATTGTTTTACCATTTTATTTCCTGATTTTTGCTCACAACATTCATTTAAATAATTCTGTTTTTCAAACGAAGAAAACACCATTTTGGTTTAAAAATCTATTTGTTTTTTTTTTTTTTGTTAAAAAATTTAAATGTATATCATTTTTCACCATTTAATTTTCTGATTTTTTCTTAAAATATTCATGTAAATAATTCACTCTCAAGAAGAAAATGTCCTTTTTTGGTAGGTGCAAAAGTTTATTTTTTTTTACCTGTTGAACACTTGTAGCATATGTCATTTTACCACTTTCTTTTCTGATTTTTCCTTGAAATATTCATGTAAATAATTCACTTGTTTAAAGAATTTTTTTTTTTTAAACCTACATATTTTACTTAATGAATACTTAAACCATATGTTCTTTTTTTACCATTTAAGTTTCTGATTTTTATTTTAAAAACTCATGTAAACAATAGTTCTTAAACGAAAATCAATTCTATTTTTAGTTAAAAATTCATAGTTTTTACTCGATAAACAATTGAAACGTATACCATTTTTTTTTTACCATTTCCTTTTCTGATTTTTTTTCGTAAAATATTCCTGCAAATAATTCACTTTTTAAACCAACAAAATGCTATTTTCGGCAGAAAATCAATTTTTTTACTTGATATACACTTGAAGAGTATGCAATATTTTTTCCTGAAACTATTCATGAAAATAATTCGTTTTTATACAAGAAAATCTCCTATTTGGTTACAAATCTATATATTTTACTTTGTGAACGCATAAAGCATGTTATTTCTTCTTTTCCTCTCATTTATTCCCTTTTTCCTAACAATATCCATGTAAATAAAGTTCGCCTCCCACATTTAGGGGTCAGAGTTCCCCAATTTACATTCCTTTTATGAAGGAGATAGACACTTTTACTCTAGTTCAGTCCAATAAATAAGCCATTGATAGGGACATCCCACACTTATTTGCTACTCAACCAAAGCATTCAAAAGCACTGACCAGGTTTCCTCCCGAATCTAATTCTCTTTATGATGGGACATAACCTCTGGATGGTCGGAGAAAAAAATGGTTGTTGCTTTTAGCCTAAAAAGATTAAGGTCGTTTGGAGGTATTTCCAAAGATGTCATCGCAAACCCTATTCTCTCTCTCTCTCTCTCTCTCTCTCTCTCTCTCTCTCTCTCTCTCTCTCTCTCTCTCTCTCTCTCTCTCTCTCTCTTACCAAGGCCGTGTTCAAGTTAGGTGGCTTTACTTTGGATATTTTCTTCACAGCAGGGGATGAAAGAAAATTATACATGAATGAGCAGGTTTTTGTTGTTACTATTAACACGAAATACTAATATTAAAAGGGGGATGGTAGTGGCTGGATTACGGAGTTAATCCTAAGCTTAAGATTTATAGTGACAATATTATGTATATTGTCTCACGTCTTCTCTTTGTGAAAGATTGGTTAAATCTAAAGGTAATTTCCTAAATCGTATGATTGACAAAACAAGGAATGCCTACGTAATTAATTGTCCTATTATGTTTATGAAAATTCCTGACAAAGACCATATACATAAATGGATTGTTACACTTTATAGTATATAAAATGTAACTACTATGGGTTTCACAGACAGTGCAAGTGCGATTTTTTGCAATTATTCTGTAACGAACAGTCTTATCAATACGAGATGTTGCTATAGGGTATTACACCCAGTGATGAAATTTATAGGGGTATAATGAATCGTTAACTATTAATTATAAAGACACTTGCCCTATGCCAAAGGGCAAAATCTCAATCATCCAGTCACAAAACCGAACAATAATATACAGAACCTCTACCTCCACCCCCTCCCTCCCTCTCCTTTCATCCCTCACCTGCTCCCCCCCCCCCCCCCTCCCCCGCTTCAAGCTATCTCTCTCCACCTCCAAGCCATCCATCCCTCTCCGTTCTTTCCCTTCCCTTCATGCTCTCTTTCTGAGAAGGTAGCTAAAGTTGCAACTTATTTTGTATGATTTTTTTTTTATCAAGCACTCTATCTATCTTATCTAATTATAATATTTATTGTTGTAGATATGGAACAATTCAATCGGGTGTTACCTATCAGAAGGAAAGACGTAGGGCAGGTAAGGGAAGAAAGGAGAGGGGAGGAAGAAAATGGGGGGTTGGAGGTGAAGGGGATTGTAGGCAGGCGGAGCTCTTCCAACCTGGTGTTCGTTTTCTTGCTTGGCTAATGAGTTTTGCCTCTTGGTATAGGTACAAAAGCCTTTATTATTTACAATAAAGGATTCATGATACTCCTATAAATTTCCTCACTGGGTGTAATACCCTATAGCAACATCTCGTATTGATACGATTGTTCGTTACAGAATAATTGCAAAAAATCGCACTTGCACTGTCTGTGAAACCCATAGTAGGTGCGACGCACAGCAGTTGACTAATGACTCGGCACTGAATTTACTTGTGGGAGACTCCTCTGTAAGTTCCTTTGTATTAGGGTTTTTTGCCAGTGAGTGACCAGGTTTTTAAGCACCATAACCAATAATAAAGTTTCCTTTTTTTTATTCATTATATTTTTTTTATTCCCTCTTTTAATCCTTCCGCTTTTTAATGTTATTTCCATTGTCATTTACGTTCTTCCTCAACTCCACAATATCAAGATCATTATCAATTCTTACTAATTGATGTCCTGATGACCACAGAAATTGAGAAAGTGGAGACAATTAGACTGGAAAACAACAGAAAAGAGGAAAATATTACACAAAAAGAAGGTAAAACAAAAGCCTTGAATAACAATACCATCAATTGAAGAGTAAATTAGACGTGCAATATTCAATATACGTGTACACATGGCAAAGCGAGGAATAACAAGTAGTCTCATCTGTCCTTCGTAAGGAATCTTTATAAAAAGAAAAGACAATTAGGATTCGTATGAGCGATGTGTCTCCCAAAAGGATATTTCATTGTTACGACAAACTCCCCCATTATTATAATAATTAAAGACACGTCTCTCCATTGAAATCTTCAATAGCGAATAAATTGGCTCTTCAATGACAGGAAACTTACATCTGAATATCACAATTACCACCAAGACACTTCCCCATTAACCCAATTGAAAAAAAAAAAGTAAATGGATAAAAAGTTCGTTAATTTTCATCTACCGAGAGAGCTTTCGCCTCGAGTTAATCATAAGTCTTCTGGCTATACTCTTTATCATTAGTCTTATTAGCAAATGTTTTTCCCTGTGCGAGAGGTGTTAATTCGTTGATAACTGAGAGGCGAGGTGAATGCTACTAAACTTTATTAAACAGACATAGAGCTTAAATACCAGGACTTCCGAGTAAGAACGTCGCAATAACTCCAACAATTATTTTTCTTTTAAACTTTTATTTAAAATAACAAAATACAATATTTACATATTGTCAATTAAATAGTTGAACGCATGAATTCCTTTGTAACAAGTTTCTTAATTTTTTCCTTATACAAAATTGACGCAAACCATCTTACATAATTTAATCTTCCTTTAAGAAAACCAAGAGTATCATTTTCATTAAGTTTCTGTATACTGCTTATCCACATGCTATACACATAATTACAAATTAGAAGAACTGCTGTGTTCCTATCTTTTTTACATTTAGTTTTAATGTATAACATCTATAATTTGATCCATTCCTTACATTCTAAAAAACATAAAACCTCAAATTTACTCTTAAACCATTGAAATACTTTTTTAACTTTTTTTACAAAAGTAAAATATATGCAGTGTATATTCTGTTTGGCCACAAAACTCACAATTACCATCTTTCCTAATTCCCAACATCTCTAGTCTTTCATTAGTAGGTAACCTTTCATGTAAGTACTGACATAACTTCTCTTTCTTTTAATCCTATAATTGGATTGTTAACATTCTCCCATACTCCACTCCACTGTAGCAACGGGTATTTCGCTTCTAATACTGGATGTGACCTAACAATTATCGTCTCGTATACATCTTTGCTTTTCATGTTGCGAAATTTCTTATGTCTACTTATTTTTCTTACGTTTTCTGTCACATCATAATAATACAGGGAAGATACATATGATAACTCATTATAACATTTTGTTTCTATTAAAAAACTTAGTCTCAATCTACAGTAATAAATATTAAAGCGTCTTCCTTCAAGCGATTCTTTAAGACTCGAGGCCGTCAAAATTGCGGTTGCTTTAAGAAACACGTCTGTTATGCCTAATCCCTCTTCACTTTTGGGGAACAATAAGGTTGTTCTACGGATGGGCTGGTAACGACCACGCCACAGATACCTGAAAATTAAGGAATTTATTTTCTGTGAGTAGATCTTACTCAACGGGAGCGTATGAGATAAGTACCAAACTTTTGATAACAAAATGGAATTCACAATAATAGCTTTCTGAAAAATGGTAACACATCTATTCGAAAGAATGTTTATTGATTTCTCTAAATTATGTACAACTGTATTCCAGTTTATTTCTATTGTCCTTTTTGCGTTTTCGCAGTAATAAATACCCAGGATCTTCGAATTGCTTTCTGTGCTTAACCAATTAATAGGCCAATCTTTTTTACTATGCCACTTTCCAACTCAAGTAATACTACTTTTACTCTTGTTTAAAAGTGCAACACTTGATTTCTCAAAAAAAAAAATTCGTCGAAAACTTCTACAATTGATTGCTCTTCAGATACAAAAACAGAGGAGTCATCAGCAAAACCTTGCAAGCATATGTTCCATCCATTTGGAAGCCTTGGTGGTACAATATTTTTGTTGCTCTTAATACTTAAGTATAAGGGTTCCTGGTAAATTACATAGAGTAGCATGGAAAGGGGACATCCTTGACTTACAGATCTCATTACTGGAAAAGCATTACTCAACACCCCATTTATACATAAAACACTACGACAGTTATCATATAATTTTTTTATGCATTTATTAAACACATCTGGAATACCTAACTTATTCATAATCTTAAACAAAAAATCATGGTTTACAGCATCAAAAGCTTTATTCCAGTCTAATTTCAGAACTGCCATTTCAAGATCCTTTTCAAATGCATAATTAATAATATCCCTGATATTATTGTTACAAGTCACTACTGACCTACCTTTAACACTCCAAAATTGTTCCACAGATATTAATTTTTGCATTACCTTCTTTAATCTATTGGCTAGTAATTTAGCTATAATTTTGTAGCCTACGGTTAACAATGAGATTGGTCGCCATCCACTCAAATCTTGATTATCACTTCCTTTGCTCAACAGTCTTATTATACCCATATTTTCTAAATAGCAAACCTGTTGGCTGTCTAAAACATGCCTCACAACCTCCAGAAAATCATCTCTAATTACATACCAAAAATCTTTGTAAAACTCTGATGGTAATCCATCCAATCCTGGTACCTTCCCTGTCTTTAAATTTTGTATTAAACCTCCTAATTCAAACTTGCTTACATTGCAATCTAGATTTCTACAGTCTATATCATTTAATTGATTACAACATAAGTTCAGCAGTTTCTCTTGATACCGAGAGTCTCCTTCTACTTTGCTGTACAACGTTTCGTAAAAATCTTTAGCATGATTTAAAATAGCATCAGTGGATCTTATTACACAACCATTTTGCCCAGTAATGTTCTGTATCAAGTGAATACTTCCAGCATTCTTCTCTCTCTTTAATAAATGAGTTGAAATTTTTTCTCCTTCCAATTTGTCTTTGATTCTGGTCCTTAATTTTACTCCCTCACAAATTTCGTTTTGCATCTTTTCAATTTTATTCCTTAAAGAAGTGATCGCTTCAAAATCTGTACTTCCAGAATTGGTGATTTGATATAATGCTTTTAATCTGTGCTGCATCAAGTTTATTAACCCATATCTCTCTGCTGAGATTTTCTTTGACATTTTAATAAAAAACACTTTAAAATTCTCCTTACAGTACTTCCACCATTTAATAATATCGATGAATTTATTTTTCTCTCCTTTTAAAAACTGCCATAGCCTTTGAAAATTTTCTTTAACCTCATTCCTTGAAAGGATGCTAACATTTAATTTCCAAGTACCTTTACCCGTTTTGGTTGCCAAGCAGTTAAAACTAGTAATCACCATATAATGATCTGAAAATGTGACGGGAACAGTGGAACAAGAAATAATGTGATTAAACAAACTTTTTACATAGATTCTATCTGAGCGGGAAGCATATTTCTCCTCAACATAAGTATATTCGGTTATCAAGTTGTCCTTGGCGGCATCCTTCACGCCGGTAGCCCTAATCAACTCTCTAAGATTTTTGGAAACCAAAGATTTATCCCAAGTACTTACATATTTTATGTGAGTTATACAATTAAAGTCTCCTGCGAATATTATATTTTCGACATTGTGTCTCAAAAAATAAAGAAGCCTATCAAAAAATTCTTCCCTTTCTTTCCTCTTATTCGACCCGGAAGGGGCATAGACATTTAGTAAATGAAGTACTTCTCCACCGACTCTTATCCTTAAGCTTAGAACTCTTCCCTCATGGCCTATAACCGCAATGGGCGATAAACGCTTGTTGACTAATATGGCAACCCCTCCCTTTAAGCAAGTAGTGTGGTTTATAAACACTTTATAGTCTTTACTCAAGTGATCTAAGGTGTTTACGTCTTTAATGTTATGTTCTTGCAACATTATTACGTCTAATTTGTAAAATCTGGCAAATGAAACTAGTTTCATTTGCTTCCTTTCATCATTTAATCCATTAATATTTAATGTTGAAACAATTAAAGCCATGATATTTGAAAAGGGGTTGAGCAACTAAATACATCGGCAGTTATCCAAGCAATTTCCGTCTCTTTACGCTAGTCAGTTTCGTGCTTTTATTCTTTGTCATTTTGAGTTTACCCCCTTTCTTGACTCTTACCACCAACTGCTGTTCCTTACCGGTATCTTCAGCAACTGCTGAATTATCTATACAACCACTAGTGGAATCGTCGTCTGAATCCGTCACTTCATCAATTACGTCCATTGTCTGTTCATCGTTACAATTTTCTGTCTCGTTTACCCTACTTAACGCTGAGTTTTGTTTTCTGTTCCATGTCCTTACGTTTTGTGCTTCGTTCAAAGTTCGTCCGTTTTGTTTTCCGTTCCAAGTCCCTCCGTTTTGTTTTCTGTTCCATGTTCCTCCGCGTTACTAGTGACTGAAGCTTTCTCTCGATTGACGTTATTCACAGACGTTCCAGTTCCCCTACTTTCTTCTACATTAGGGGCCCTGTTCCGTTTAGTCTGGATCTAGGGAAAATCAGTACAGCTATATACGTTTATTTTGCCATCCAGTTCATAACTAGACTCAACAGCTATATGATCCTCTCTACC
>NW_027171976.1:57500-85000 GCF_036898095.1 Palaemon carinicauda
GATTTGTATTTTTATATAAAAGATTAGCAATACTTAAAACAATTTACCAAAATTCTTTATATACGATATATGTAGTTAAGGTAGTTCCTCTTCTCTGGCCAGTAGTAGAATTATTCTAAGGACAGATTTTCACTCTTACACTGTTCACAGTCTTGCTCTTGAGAAGGCTAAATAAACTTATCCATGATTAAAGCAAGGTTGCGGTAGGTAGATCCCAACCTTATCGAAGTCTGTCCTTGAGCTTTATTAATAGTCATTGACTACGATAGCTGGACGGGAAATTGAGTAATATCTAGGAAGATTTGAAGCAAATGGTGATCAGAATTATGAGAAATATTTTACAATAAGAACGAATTAGTCGTTAAACGAAAAGGCCCGAGATAAATCTTATAATCTTGGTTATGGAAATTGAGAGAACTCTATTTTTTGTCTAATATTTCAAAAAAAAAAATCAGGTACTAGAGACAAAATTTGGAAAACTATATAAGATGTGCTTTGGTTAATTAATCAAAGTCTCATGTGAATTTGTAATAGTATACAAGGAAATTATTTCCGATTGCTTTAAAGCGTGTCACACGAGTATAACAAAAAATTATTTCCGTTTTCTTTAAAGCGTGACACAAAATAAATAACATTCATGCTATCGTATTAATATATAACTTATTATTATTATTATTATTATTATTATTATCTCTCTCTCTCTCTCTCTCTCTCTCTCTCTCTCTCTCTCTCTCGCATCTTATTATCCCCCAGTTTATGTTCGAAGCATATAGGATATAATTAGAGATTATCCTTGAGCTTAAGATAAGCCGAGTTATTGTAAGGATCCATTTCAATTAGCTCATTCAAATCAGACCATTTGGTCCTGAGATTATGAAGTTGGACGTTTTGCAACATAAGATTGTAATGATTTAAATGAGTAGAATCGATATAATTTTTAAGTTTTATTCAACGCATTTATATTGCCAAGATTTTCTGAAGAGTTGAACGAAAAGATAAACAGTTTTTTAACCAAGAAGAGATTGATACTTAGTTTCCTAATAAGTTTTTGTCATTCTTACAGTAGACTTACTTAACATGGCCGTTACACCGTACTTGGTTACTTTATATTCTAGTTCTTTTGGATTTAGTTAGTAATTGTTTTTATTGCTGTATCGTTGTTCTGACGTCCCTTGCACTAGCTTTGTTTTATTAGACACCTAATACGCCTTTTAGAGAATTGAACATCGAATAAAACCTAGAGAGGAAATAACTCTCCATCATGTTCTCTCACTAGAATGTCCTACGATCACATTGAAATCTACTTACTCTAATGCTCTCTCAAAACACATGATTTAAAGTATCAAATCAAAATATCATATAAGTTCGTTTTTTATTTCTTTATAATATAAGACACTATTTCCATCTGAAGAATGATGAAATGGCATTGGTTGGATGCGTCAATTGTAATTCAGAGACCGGAATCGTGCTCTGCCCGTGCTGATGTTGTGTCCATATTGTTGGATAATATCGGAAGTTCAAAAAAATCTCACCGGAACACTTTCATTTATTTACCTTCTTATATTGATCTCTCCTTATGTGAGGTTAATCTGTGGTTGCGAGTTTTACACTAAATAACCCTCAGGGTAATAAAAATGCATACACATATAAGGCATGTAAAATAAGAATTAATCGATGACAAACTCAGTAAGGAATATGTAGAGTATTGAAGGCTGAAACATCATTAAATAAGAAATATTAAAGGGGGGATAGAGAGAGAGAGAGAGAGAGAGAGAGAGAGAGAGAGAGAGAGTAGTCATACCCTGCTGAGACGGGGTACGCCAGGAGGTTCAGTTTGAAACCACACTCTGGCGCGTTTGTAGGATGACGGCCAGATCCCGTAGAAAACGGGAATAATCTGATCTGTGGCCTTCGTTCTAAAGACGATTTTGGCGGGAGAAGCTAACTTAAAAAACCCACCTAACCTATGCTTAATGCCGTGTCCTTACCCAGGAAGGGGCTGCGCCCCCCCCCCCCCCGGGACCCCCCCCCCCCCCTTACACAACATGTTTAAGATCCGTAGACCATTTCCAAACGTTATTATTCTATACAATATGACAGTCAGAGCGATAATAAGCAAATTAGGACGCTTGGCCGTAGCGCTACAAACTACCACACACTCATCCACAAATTGCCGAACCAACGGATTAATTAGGAAATGGGAAGTGGTGAGAAGGGTTGAATCATCATGTGCATGTGTGTGCAAATCTATCAATAGTATTTATCTTCATTTGTTGAGGTGTCGCCTACACTAGTGATAAGAAAATGTCTAAAGGATGTACTTTTTATATATTTCAATAGTTGTATATTACTGCTACCATAGTAATCTATTTAAATAGGACTGTTAACACTGAAATAAAGGTTTCATATTATAATCAACCATTCAGCAGTTGGTGGACTTTGAAAAAGTAGTTATTATAAGTTTCTGATGACCAGAGTGATGAAAAACCAATATCATTACCATTTTGGGTTGAAAATTAGGCCCCTTTTGTTAAAAAAAATTATATATATATATATATATATATAGATAGATATATAGATAGATAGATTGATATATATATATATATATATACATAGATATATATATATATATAATATATATGTATATATATACATAGATAGATAGATTGATATATATATATATATATATATATATCACGCAATCTACTCCATAAACTATTGGACTTCTAGTAGGAAAGGCTCAATCTTATTTCCTCACTTTTAGATTTACTTGCATCAAGAATTCCAAACCCAATGATTTATTCATCTTATTCGATAATGGCTCTTTGTCTCTTTTGCATTTTCCTTCCTTCCATTCCCTGAACAAACAAAAAGGTGTATGAATACGGAAACTTGTCACAAGATGCAAAAATGAAAAAGAATTCGATTTTCTCGTCTTCAAGAAGTTTTGTTGTGTCGTTGGATATTTCCTTTTGCATGGCTTCTTCATCGTGGGGCTCAATACTACACAGGGTTCTAAAAGTTTTATTCCAGCTGTGACCAAGTTGTGAAATTATGTTCTTAATCAGGTTCTTTATTGAGTGGAACTTCCAGAGTTATACTTGCAACGTATGTTTCCATGCTGAACGGCCTTGCATGTCTCTTTTTATAGTTTATATGTGCATGATTAAATTAATTATTATTACTGTTCTTAAAGTATCTAATTTTGATAGCTTATTTCTTTTCGTTTAGTTTATATGTTACCTCATTTTCTTTCCTTTCTCTTCTATTTTTCCTTGTTTGAGCCCTTGGGATTATAACCTTCTGCTTTTTCAAACTAGGGTCGTAGCAGAGATAATAATAATAATAATGATAATAATAATAATAATAATAATAATAATAATAATAATAATAATAATAATAATAATAATGTATTAGTCTCAAGATTGAATAGGTTTCTTCAAATGGTCAGGTTTCAAGACTTCTCATATTTCTTAATCGGATATTCAATGGATTTCAGTGAAAACTTTGAAGAAAACCATTAGTAAATCAGAAAGTTAATGTTCTTGTTTCTCTTGTGTATCATAAGTTTTAAAAAGCTATTTCAAAATATGTTTTAATTGATAAGAAAAAACAGACAAAATGAATCATTAGAGTCTTCTCAAAAATAGATTTCTTTACTGGCTTTAAAGATTAGAATCACTCATCGTATATATTTCTGCTTAATTCCTCTTAATAAGTTGATCTTCTTTCAATACAATTTTGCCTCCCTGTCTCTAATATAATATCATGAAAGTCGTTTTCAAATACTTCAGCATTTGAAATATCCTCTTGAAAGCGAGAAGATGATGTTTCATGATTTCCTTTAACGAAAGCATAAATGAAAATTTAGCGTGATCTAATTAATGTGTTCATGGCAACTCTTCTTGTACAAATTGAATTAGCAAAGCTTTCCTCAAATTCCATGGAGTCTTCTCATTTACGTTGACTTGAGGACTAACCAAGAAAGATGCAGATTCAGTTAAATTCTCCTCCCACGTAATTTTCACATTTCGTTTTTCCTGGTGCGTGGAAATTTTTTCCTCTCATTTGATGAGATTTGCTGATGATTTGAATACATTTCCTCTTGTATTTTGGGGAATACGATTCCTTTTCCTTGAAATCCATATTTTATTGATATTTCCGTTTTTACTTTTGAGCCATTTCTCAATACAGTAGACCTTTTCAACAACAATTATCTCTAGATTGACTCTATGGTGCTTAAGGAATTGCTTCACGCAAATCACAAATGAATAATGACAGGAGAGAGAGAGAGAGAGAGAGAGAGAGAGAGAGAGAGAGAGAGAGTGATGTAGTGTTATTACTCCCAACCCAAAATTACATTAATTGTTTCTTTATAAGTAGTTTGAAAGGTCTGGTAATATATTCATTAGACATATATATATATATATATATATATATATGTGTATATATATATATATATATATATGTGTGTGTGTGTGTGTGTGTGTGTGAGTATGTAGGTGTGTGTGTATGTGCGTGTGTTTGTAGGTGTGTGAGTGTGTCTGTATGTGTGTGTACTCCTCTTTAACTTCTTTATTTTAACAAGATTTCAAATTTAATTTCTTCACACTATGTTCATTTTATAGCCCAGATAGAACACAATATTTATTTTTATTTTCTCTAAATGTATAGAAGTATAGATTTAGCAAGAAGCATGTCCAATATTCCAGGAATATATATTAATCATTTTTTCTTTTGATCTAAAAAGGTATCTAAAGAAAGACGTTTATATGATCAGATATTTCAATAAGAATCCTTTACCATGTGATTAAATGAGGAAATATATCCTTGATTTAGGTCCTCATATTTCTTTAAGAAACTCGGAAAATAGCTTGAACGTCCTGGTTGAATCTCGAAGACCTCTTTCATAATACTTTATCTTGCTGACGCTTTTTCCGGCTTCTGAATAATCAATGGCGCTATATATCATCAAGATCTTAAATGGAGCCATGGAACCATTTTGCTCAAAATTCTTGCATGCAAGATGATTGTCTTGCAAATATACAGAGGTGTGTAACAGCCGGAAAGGCTATGCATTTCACTTATTATTGAAAAAATTAGTAATTCAGTTTTGTTTTAAATGTGTATAGAAGTTCAAATAAAGATATGGAGCAATTTCAATACTGGTGCTTATGATGTCAAATATCCTGATTTTTATTACAATGTTCATCAGAAGAATTATTTCATGGATACGATCTTTTATATAAATGATTAGGGGTTAAGCTTGCCGCACACTGAGCCGCAACGGAACTGTCGCTGAAGCCACCGAAGCCTCGGAACAGAACAGAAACGATGTCCAGCGCGCACACTGAGCCAGAAGCCACAGAACGGAACCGACACAAAATTTTATATAAACGAATGAAGTTTTCCTTAATCATTACTGAGTTTTTATTTAATTGATGTTACAATGATTAGATATTCTGTATATCAATCTTTTATTAAATCCGTATGCCAGATGTTCATGTTCTCAAAAAAGAAAAAAAAAATAATAATAATAATTAGTAATCACTCCAAAATTCTTTGTAATAAATCATGTGTTCACATCATTGTTATTAAAGTACATTTGTCAAATTTCTGACATCAGCAAAAAAGAAAAAAAAATAATGATAATAATAGTAATACTAAACAATAATAATAAATAATCACTCCTAAAATCTTTGTATTAAATCATATGTTTACATCATTGTTATTAGAATACATTCATCAAATTTCTGACATCAGAAAAATATTGGTTGCTATCACACTAACCTCCGAATTCCTCAGCAACCCACTCCAAAAAGACCGCTGCAGTCGTTCTGCGCATGCGCAGCCTGTCAGACGCCAACGACGCTTCAGAAAATATATCTTTCAAAGAATACTGCGTCGGTTCCATTCTTTTCTGGTCCAGTATGCGCAGTCATGTAAGAATGCATGCTTTCGATTTCTATCGGACGTTTCGGTTCTGTTCGGCTCGTCCGTTCGGGCTCAGTGTGCGGCAAGCTTTAGACGCTCACCCAAAGTCGGACCATTGCTCTCTGCCTTCTCTCGCTGACATTGCTCTGCCTCTTTCCTCGTCATTTTCAATGACTTCTTTGTTGGGATACATTTTGTATAGATTTTTGGAAGAAAATCGCACGCAGAAAAGGAGTTTCCATAACAGTGAGGGACCTTTCCCACCTACCCCAATCCTTTGAAAGGCTCTGATCTAGGGGACCTGACCTTTTATATTTACAGTCAACACAAAGATAATCTTTATTTTCAAGGCTGTCAATTATATTTGGCGTCGCAGTGATAACATCAAGAACTATACAATTATTGTCTTAAGAGTGTTCGTATAAATAAGATGGTACAATGGGCAATAGCCTTCTTATATTATGTGTATATAATATATATATATATATATATATATATATATATATATATATATATATATATATATATATATATACGGTGAGAAAAACTGGCACTTAATACTACAAAGGAAATGTTCCTTTCCCTTTCCTGTCGCAGGAACAACATACTGAGGAGTAACCTCACCAACCATGACATCTCTAACTAAGACAACTCTGACCATCGAGACACCACTGACCAAAACAGCTCTGATCAGCAACAGGACAGCTTACCAACTCTGGATACCCTCTCGGCAAGCACTCCCACCAATCAGAGCCCAGCTGTCGGAAGACAAGGTGGTGACTCATCACCCATGATTGAGAGAAAAGGCATTCTGATTGAACTACAGCTGCTCTCGGCAAATGGTTTAGCCAATGAGAATTTACCGCTATATCCGCCTCGATAATGATAATGATAATGATAAGGGTAATGATGATGATGAGGAGGAGGAAGAGAAGGATGAGGATGAGGATAAAAATGGTGATGATATTAATAATAATAATAATAATAATAATAATAATAATAATAATAAATTACTCCAGGAGACGCTGGTAATAACCGTACTTACCTAAACACTCGGACTCATCAAATATTAGTTTCACTTTCTATACATAATCTCTAAGCACATATTTACTACTGACATAAATGTATCATGCTTTAATTGTAATTTGTATTCACCAAAGACTTTGTTATTCAAGATTTTCAGATGTATATCGGTATGTTTATGTAGGAAAACGAGAATGAAATTTGATCTAATTTGAGCAGAGGAAGAAGGACACCGTGTCTGTTAAATTTCTTAGAATAATTTTTATTGTTTTTTAGATAGGAATTTTTAACAGAACCACAAATTCATTGTTAAATGAAGGTCAAAGGCCTCACCCATGTCTTAATTCATATCTGAGTTGTAGCCAGTTCCATCACCACACTGGCCAGTGTGGATTTGTGAAGGTGAAAGACTTTCGTCTGATCACTCACATCAAACCAACCTAGTATGGGTGGCCCTGACTAGTGCTGCTCTGCTGACCCTGACGATACGCAAACCCTTTTACCACTATAAGGTTCCCCTATTCAGGTTTAAATCCTACCTCTCCTATATTTCATTGGTGGAGGCAACAAACTCATATAGGCTGAATTTAATGGAGCTAAATTTACTAACAGGACTCAGTTTTTCATATAATACCGTTGAAATTCAATAACTGTAGAAGCTGAATCTTCTATGACCAAGCTTCGTCGGTGGAAAATTAACACTAAATTCCTTCTCTTAACCTCAGATGATTCAGTTCCCTAATACCTTATTACCTTGGACTGCATTTTTGCGTTGGGTGAGAGTGATGATGAAGGTTCTAATTTCATCCTAAAGCAAAGATACTTTTAAAAACAGACAATATAAGAATAAGAAGAGATAGTGGAAGAAATTACATATCTTAAATAAAAAAAAAAACAAAAAAAAAACATATGATTTGATAACCATATTATCTCCTTCCTATAAATGTAATTTTTCTGACATACTTTTAGCAACATTTTGACAATTTTCTTTTTGAATTTTAATTAGTACAGATTTCGGTTAAGCCATATAATTGTAATATATACCTTTATAATTCTCTCTCTCTCTCTCTCTCTCTCTCTCTCTCTCTCTCTCTCTCTCTCTCTCTCTCTCTCTCTCTCTCTCCATTGTTTGTATAGTTACTGATCTTTTGTGGCACTACTTTAGGAATCTACCTCATCACCAAAAACGACTTGTTATTTCCTTTCAAAGTTCGGAATCACAAGACTTTTATGCCAAATGCATCTTCGACGTCAATCGGTGTAAACAAAGTAATATTCCTCTCTTCTTTAGGAATTCCAATCGGGTACCATTGGCAGCCATGAACTCATTTCTAATTTTGTGACCTTCTTCGTATCTTAAATCTGGTCTATGGCTTGTTTTGATTATGTTATATCTTCACCCAGTTTTATACCCTTTCCAATATCCAGGCCTCTGATTCAGATTTGTTTTATATTCTCAAATACTCTGCTATGACTTCCAATTAATGCAGTAAAACTATTCAATAAACTTGTCATGTGAGATATATATGCTCAATATAACTGTAAATCCTGAACATATACTGAATATTGTACTGAAATAGTTATCATTATGTCTAAAACAAAGCAGATATAGAAGGCATAGTCTATAAAAGAAGATAAGAAGTGTGTAAAGGAAAGGGTATTCTTATTGTGAATAAAAGTTCCTTTATACTTTCTTGACGTATGAAGAATATACTATGTGCAGGTAATCAGGCTGAAAATACCATCGCAGATTTTCTTAACTCATATATTTTGGTTTGTTTCCTTATGTTTAATAAAGATTATTCATCATCCCCATAGAACCAGCAATTGCTTTTCCTCTAAGCCTGGTAACTAGGGAGTCCCTAAAACCTGTTAGTTGTTCACCCCTACCTCATTGTATATTCATATTTTTTTTTTAAATAAATGTATGACTATATAAATGAAAAGGAAGTTTGACGAAAACTAATATACTTAAGTGTTTTGAAAACATATAAGATTCAAGAATATTCATATGTATAGGATGACAAAGGAATTCAATAACCACAGATCTACATTCAAGAGATGGAATTAAGGTAAAGAGAGTAGCATCATCTGCATATGCAAGAAACATGTTTTCTAGGTCCAACTATATGTCATGTGTATATAGTATATACAATGAAAAGTAATGTACCAAGAACACTACCATGAAGAACAACAAACCACACTGGGGGCTTTCCTTGCTAGAGTTCCTGGGGCTTGGAGAAATCTGTTTTTCCATTAAGTCTCATCCATAAGCACTTTGTTTCTCTCAGTCAAGAGTAAGAAAATAATTTTCCTGATATCAAAGACATAGATTGCCAGCTCATTCGAAATCCATTAAAGATGGACCCTACATCCCTTCCAGATGAATTGCAAGAAGAATTCATAGACTTTGTCAATGACTCTACTGCAAAAGATTATGTTTTAGAATTGTAGCTTGGCTATTGAGGGTACACTCAGGCACACTGTTTCATCATATTTCTCTTTTTTTTTTTTTTAAGCTTTTATAATTCATACACGAAAGATTTATCCTAATATTGTTTAGTGTTCTAAAACTTCTTTATTTTAATTGCTCTTTACTTCTCTTATAGTTTTTCATTCCTTGTTTCCTTCCCACGATTGGCTATTTTTATTTTTCCTTTTGGTGCCTTTGGGCTTATAACATCCTTCTTTTTCATCTTCAGTTGTAGCATAATAATAATAATAATAATAATAATAATAATAATAATAATAATAATAATAATAATAATAATAATAATAATAATAATAATAATAATAATAATGAGGATTATAATAATAATAGTAATTCGTGCCCTTAAGACTTACTGTCCACATCTCCTCTTACGCCTTTTTGATTCAAAGGACGTCACTTAGATTTCGCCAGTCATCTGTATCTTGAGCTTTAAATTCAACACTTCGCATAAAGTCCTCAGCCATGTAAGCCAGAGTCTTCCAATTTTTCTGATGGCTTGTGTAGCCCAGCTAAACTTTTGTTAAACTAATCTCTCTCGGAAGTGCAAACAGCTTACCCAAACCATCTCCGTTTACTCCTCACTATGATCTCATTCACATATGACACCTGAGTAATCTCTCTTAAAGTTTCAACGGTGAATAATGATATTAAATCAAGGAAAATCCCATCCCATTAAAAAAAAAAAGACAGAATTACTTTTGAATTGAAGGACTTCTAATAGAACTTTGGACATGATTGACATTAGTTCTATTTGCATCCTCATAAAGAACAAGTCAGTTTCTATCAGGCTATTTTATATGGAAATAGGAAAGCAATAATTTATTCATGAATCGCTATTCCTAAGGTAAGGAAGATTAACCTAATGTAGCAGCTAACACAGAATATTAAGAGCTGAAAAACCAGATTTTACCTTTTCTAGCAAATGAAAAATGCTATTTTTCTTTCTATTATTATTATTATTATTATTATTATTATTATTATTATTATTATTATTATTATTATTGTTGTTGTTGTTGTTGTTGCTGTTGTTAGCTAAGCTACATCCCTAGTCGTTGATGATAATAGTACTAAAATTACCATAGTTGCTCACCCGGTATTAGACCCCTGGCCATATATGCTCACTTTTGTGTCGGATTACGAAATCGAAGTATTGTTTAAAGGTTTTTCTTTACAAACATAGAGTTCGAGGTCCTTTGAGATTTGTTTATCAAAAAAACGAATTGTTGACGTTATTGTAATGAAGTATGTGTTTATACGTACGTACATGTTTATACATACGTACGTGTTTATACGTGTCCAGGTAGTGGAGTATTATTTAAAGGGATTTGTTTATAAGACAGTGATGGCCTGATCATTTGTTGTTTTCAACAAACGGTTTAAATTTTTGCCATTATCGCAGTGACGTATGTGTTTATACATGTCAAGGAAGTATGGGGTTGTTTAAAGGGCTTTGTTATGTCTACAAAAAATTGTCGTTTGAGGTCTCAATATGTTATATAAAGCAATGAGCGTGTGTTTTGAGGTTATTTCATATTACGTGTATAGGTTACCGCTGTTTGTGTACAACCATTCTGCAATAATAGTATTTCTTGTGTAAGGAGGCATGTGTTTTGTGGCAGGATTAATAGAGTACTCTATTAATCCTGTTATATAGAAGCCTATACAGTAGTCTCTCTCTCTATACCCGAATCACGCTTTCCACCTGCCAGAGGACAAAATTCTCTTCTATCATTAACCACCAAGGGTATTTGCATGGATAGGCTTAAATCACTGGTCCCAACCTGCAGCGGACGCGCACACCCACTCGTATTCTCACACTCTAGAAGTGAGTCTGGACTGCCAGCTGTTATCTCGAACGCGAGAACGTGCGTAAGTTAGCGGCGCCACTGAAAGATGATACTGACGAGTAAGTGAAACCTACAGTAAAGAGAAACAAATTATTGCAAAAATACAAAGTTTAAAAAGTACAGCACAAAAGGCAACCCGGTAGCGGTATGTGTGTAGGGGTGAGCCCTTTTGAATGGATGGCATTGGCTGTGATATTTTACATACCTTTTCCACCCTATTGATTACTAGACAAACGTCATTCATCAGGGCTGATATGCTACTCAGGTTGTATTACAAAATTCAAATACTTACAGTCAATTATATAGAGAAAATACATGAGTAGAAATTGCCCATTGAAAGATTGCAAATTTGGTCATATGTACTGTATAATATGGAATTCTAATATAAGCTGTTCAATAAGTAAAGATTTGAATGTATACGATACAAAATGTGAATTTTATCAGGTTTCTGTTTAGGTACATAGTTGCTACAGAGTAACACATGTTATTATTGTAGTGTATATAATGAGCAATTTCTTACTGATTTACACAATTAAGTTTATGCACAATATTCTAATATAATTTTGTTACTGAGTGAATGACATTACATGAGGGCAACATATGAGATTCTATATAAACGTAATAAATAGATTAGAAACAACAATTCTAATGCTAACTGGTGACTGCAGGATAGGATGTATTACATTTTGGTTACTGTAAAATATGTATATAATTATTTAGCTGAAAGAATTACGTTTAGATGAGGTCAACACATAAATTTTTTGTGAAAATTAAAAATGAATACAACAGGTTTTATAATGTTGCCAGGTAGCTACAAAATGAGATATACTGTAATCTAATTTATGTACATATTACAGTATATACAAGTCTATTGACTATCTGGAGCAAGCAAATTTTGGATGAGTAGCAACCAGCTTTTCCAGCACACCAGGTTGCAGAAAATGCTTGAGCAGGTCAACCCCACTCAGTCCCCGTGGCCTGTAATGAGTAATTTCTTCACATTCCACGAGATAATGACTGAGGGTGTGCATCCTTAGTCCGCCACATAGTGTGCAGCATGTTTCTGATGGACTGGCAGCTGGCAGTACCTCCTAAAGGTATCGGTTCTGCATCCTTAGTCTGCTATACGTTTTTTGTTCTCTTCTGCTTTCTAGTCCAAGTTTATAATCAGGTGGTTTTCCTTCAGTAATTTCAAGATATTTTCTTATTGATGTGTGTGTTTCTTTGAGCATCTCTATTCTCTCATTGTAACTATTCATTATTTCCATTCCAACAGAGTCTTTCAACATATTCAGGGATGGTGTCAGTTTGTAGTCTACTCTCTCCTTCCTTGCGTCTTCTTTAGTGAGCTCACCAGCTCTCTCATTGCCCCTGATTCCAATATGTGAAGGCACCAATATGAAGGCAACCATTCTGCCCGCTTGTTTGATTATGAAAGCAGGTCTATAGCTCTTCTCACTATGGTGTTTGATTCAGCTTTTCTTGGTGTTAGAGATTGCAGGGCACTCAGGCTGTCTGTTGCTATTGTAGCATTGTCCTTGTTCCTTTTTATAATACTTAGTGCAGCCATAATACCTAACAGTTCTGACTGTAGTATGGAGCATCCATCTGACGATCTGCTCCATTCTGATACACAGTTACCCCACTTCCTGCTCTCCCATCTTCCAGAAGTGACCCATCTGTTTAATAATGAACTCGTTCCCCTTGAATACTCTCCAGCCTCTGAAAATAGTCATTCTTCAACAATGCAGGATTCATCTCTTCCTTTTTCCCTTTTAAAGTTGAAAGCAGTATCTCAGTATCTGGTATACTCCATGGCGGAATGCTTTTTACATCTATCTTGGTTACGTCCAGATATTCTTTCATGCTAGAGGCCTCTATTAGTTGTCTTGCTGCGATAACCCTACTATTCTTTAGTCTTTTAGGGTAGCTGTGAATTAGAGTATCTCTTGGTAATCCATCGTCATCTGTCATGATAGACCTATACAACTGGACGATCGCTGTTATTGCTAATCTGTGGATTCTCAGAACGTGCCGTACTCCCCGGAGGTAATTTTTCTCGGTCGACTAGACCTAGAGACCTAAGAAGTTACCGTTATACATCTTTTCAATTAACTATAAACGATGTTAGAGCTTCCTGCCCCCTACAGGGAAGAGTCCTACTAGACTCTGGAAAAGTCTCGAAGAGTACATATACCTATGTATGAATACCAGGCAAGCTAATATAGTGGTCTCACCCTATATTAAGTAAAGCATAGTTTGTAAAGAACCACTGCGTCAATATGAAATATCGACCAGTTCTCCGCACAATACTTGTATTGGACAAAGGTTTATGTCCGCAAGGGAGGAAACTAGAAAAACCGCCATCATCCCCTTATGGGACGGAGTCCTTCCGTTAAAGGAAAGCATAAACCAATGCAACATAGCTTGCATAAAGGAACAATTCTATTAGAATTATCCCAGATAAGGTACATAGAATGAATGCTCAATTATACCAATAAATTAACACAGGTGAAGGAGACGCAAGGTTCTCAAGAACAAGTTTATTGACAGGCAATAAATAGACAGGTTAACCACAATTATATATATATATATATATATATATATATATATATATATATATATATATATATATATATATATATATATATATATATATATATATATATATATATAAGAAGAGGATAACCCAAAACTTTAAGCATAAGTATGAAAGTAAACAGAACTTGTTTATCTGAAAGAAAAAACATTAAATGCCACTTTTAAGATACCGAGGTATCAAAGTCATAAAAGTCTGTATTACAAATCAATGACATTAGCGTTAGAAACACTCGGCACACATGTCTGCACTTATGCTAGGTTCACCTTTGGAAATGGAACAATCTACATGGGCAACTTAGTGCCCTCACTTAGTTTGTAGTACAGTATGTAACTACACACTCACCCTGGAATTAATCGTCCCAATTAAAACCACTGTTCCTCGCAGAGTTAAACAGTAGGGTTATTGACGCGACCCAGTGCTACCACAGATCTCTTTAGTTCCTCTACTTGCTTCGCATAGTGGCGAAAGAACACTCTGGAAGACTTCCAGCCAGTGTATGAACGGAGATGTTCAAAATTCATACAATTAAAGAAATTTAAGGATGAGGCAACTTTCATCGGATCGTGACCTGCGGGTGTACTGTCAGGATCCGCTCTGCGAATAAAATATGTGATTTTCGCTCAGAGTTGATTCAGAGATAAATTTGAGCCTGATGTTTCTCCCCTGAATAGTTGACCACCCTCGAAGTCTGAAGTTCTTTGAAGATAGACCTTTAGGTATTCTACTGGACATAGAGATGCATCTTCTTTCAGAGGGCAGATTCTCCAGGGACCCCCACCTGTTGGTGGGTAACTTATTCTTGGCGAGAAACGTAGGATCCGGAAACAGGTTCAGTTCTCCCCCATCCAGGAACTGAACACGACCTGCCTCTCTCGAGAGGGCTACAATCTCACTAACCCTGGCCCCGGACGCGAGTGCAAATAGGAAAATAACTTTTTGTGTCAAATCCTTTAACGCACACTCTTCATTGCTCAACAGAAAAGCGAAATGAAGAAATTTGTCTAAAGACCATGAAATGGGCTTTGGAGGTGCTGAAGGTCTGAGCCTAGCGCAGGCTTTCGGAACTTTATTAAAGATCTCGTTACCTAGGTCGACCTGGAAGGCATATAGAATGGGTCTTGTCAAAGCAGACTTACACGCTTAAATCGTGTTAGCTGTCAATCCTTGACCATAGAGGTGGATGAAGAAAGACAAGCATAAGTCTGTCGAGATCTCCTGCGGATTCTTCGCCTTGACAAAGGCTACCCATTTTTTTCAAGATGACTCATATTGCCTTCTAGTAGATTTGCACTTATATTCCTCAAGGAAGTCTATGCTGGCTTTCAAAATCCCGAAACGCTTTCTCACCGCTAGCGAGAGAAAATCATGAGCTGCTGGGTACGGGTTTTCTGTAATGAAGCGCAGACAGTCAACTTCTGGACTCGCTGGGTCATAACTGGATCTGGTAGCAGTACAAACTTCAGCTGTAGTTCCAATGCCATGGGGAACCACACGCTGTTCGGCCACTTGTGGGCCACTATTGCCGCTACCCCCTTGAAGGATCTCAGTTTGTTGAAGACCCTCAACAGAAGGTTGTGAGGAGGGAACAGATAAATCCTGGACCATCTGTTCCAGTCGAAGGACATCGCGTCCACTGCTTCCGCTAAGGGGTGGTTCGTACGGGGACACTTCTTGTTGTCTTTCGTTGCAAAGAGGTCTATCTGCAGTTCTGGGACTTGATTCAGAATGAAGGAGAATGATCCTGCGTCTAAGGACCATTCCGACTCTATCGGTGTGAACCTGGATAGAGCGTCTGCTGTCACATTGCGGACTCCCTGAAGGTAAACTGCTGACAGGTACCACTTCTTCTTTTCCGCCAATCGGAAGATGGCCAACATCACCTGGTTGAGAGGTGGTGACCTCGATCCTTGTCGATTCAAGCATCTCACAACTACCTCCCTGTCCATCAGCAACCTTATGTGGATCGAGTGACGCGGGGACACTTTCTTTAAGGTAAGGAGCACTGCCATAGCTTCTAGAAAGTTTATGTGAAAGGTCTTGAATAGCTTGGACCATGTCCACTGGACTTTTTTCCGATGAGAGTGACCTCCCCATCCCTCCTTCGAGGCGTCTGAGTGAATCGTCACTGACGGGGGAGGTGGCTGAAGAAGAACCGACTTCTTAGATGCCTGGCTTAGGACCAAGGCCTGAGAAGAGTACGTAGCCGAAGCGGAACTGGTCTTCTCAGATCTCTTGGCGCGTTTGATGCATAACTTCTTCAAACTCCGGTTGCATCCTTTAGCTGTGCTCTTAGCACTGGGTCTGTTACCGAAGCAAACTGGAGAGAGCCAAGTACCCTCTCCTGTTCATGTCTTGATATCCTTTCGGAATCTAGAAGTCTCTTGACAGAACCCGCTATCTCCTTCCTTTTCTTCACCGGGATGGAGAAATGGTGTGACAAAAGGTCCCAGTGGATTCCCAGCCACTGGAACTTTTGAGATGGAGAAAGTCGAGACTTTTTTCTGTTGATCTTGAAGCCTAGGTACTCCAGGAACTGGATCACTTGACTGGAAGCTTGCAAGCATTCTGTGTCGGATGCTGCCCACACCAACCAGTCGTCCAGGTAGCCTACTACCTTAATTCCCTTTAGGCATAATTGTTTAAGAGCTACGCTCGCAAGCTTCGTAAAAATCCTTGGGGCTATGTTTAGCCCGAATGGCATGGCTCTGAAGGCGTATAGTCTTCGTTGTAGCCTGAACCCTAGGTAGGGGGAGAGTCGACGGTTGATTGCAATGTGCCAATAGGCGTCTGACAAGTCTATAGAGACGGAATATGCCCTCTTGGGCAGTAAGGTCCGTATGTGTTGCACTGTTAGCATCTTGAATTTGCAATTCAGTATGAACTTGTTGAGTGGCGACAAGTCCAGAATAACTCTGAGCTTTTCCGAGTCTTTCTTGGGAACACAAAACAGCCTTCCTTGGAATTTGATGGACTTCACCTTTCGGATCACATTTTTCTCCAACAGTTCTTGAACGTACTCCTCCAGAACGGGGATGGAGTGTTGGAAAAACCGAAGGCACAGGGGTGGAGTGCTGTACCAGCTCCAGCCCAGTCCATTCTTGAGTAGGCTGTGGGCCCAGGGATCGAAGGTCCACCGATCCCGAAATTTCAGAAGTCTCCCTCCTACCGGTATCATCTCACTTGGACTGCCGTCCTGAGGTCTTGCCTCCCTGACCACGATCACCCCTGAATCCCCTTCCCCTTGAGGGGCGCCTAGACGAGCTTCTGGCTGCTCCTTTAGGCTTTGCTCGAAAGGAAGTAGACTGCCCTTCGAACGATGGGGTGAATGCCGTGGACTGTGTCGACACGGCCTGGGCTACCCACTGAAAAGTGGTTGGGGTTTGTGCCACGATCTGGGGCACTGGAGGCAATGGCAATTGTAGTTGCTGTTGCTGTCTAAAAGGCTTGGCTGGCCGAGACGGTAGCCTAGTCCTTATAGTCTTCCTCTTTGGTTGAGGACCCTCATCCGGGGAAGACTTTCTTTTGATAGCCAGGCCCCACTTCTGGAGAAGGTTTCTATCCTCCAAGGCGGCCTTATCAGCAACTTCTTTGACCAAATCGGTAGGGAAAAGGTCTTTGCCCCAAACATTGGAGGAGATTAGTTTCCTTGGCTCGTGCCTCACCGTAGCCGAGGTGAACACGAACTCCCTACAAGCTCTCCTCGCCTTGACGAAGCCATAAAGGTCCTTCGTCACTGTGGCCAGATGAGTCTTACCTACCACCATGAACATTTCATGGACCTTGGGGTCACTTGCCATCGTCTCAAGAGTAGTCTGAAGACATTGAGGCAGCCAGTCTTTCTTTTGTCTCGAACTCTCTCCGCAAGAGAAAGTCAGACAGCTTAGGGAGGTCCTCGCCGAACTGACGTCCGGCAATATCAGCCTCCAACTTCCCAACTGAGAACGTAAGATGGACGTCCTTCCAGTCTTTGTGGTCCATAGGCAGGGCCAGCGACAAGGGTTTACACTCCTCCAGGGAGGGGCAAGGCTTGCCGGCCTTGACTGCTTTTAGTACAGCCACAAACCCTTTCTGTAAAAAGGGGAAGGCTCTAGCAGGAGAGAACACAAAGGAAGGGAGCTTCTTGCTCAATGCAGCTACCTTTGAGTTAGAGAAGCCCCTCTCTTTCAATGAGGATGAAAGCAGAGCTTGAGCCTTAGCATGGTCCATCACTATGACCTCCTTCGGCTCTGTCTCTTCCTTTGAAGCTGGTTCCCTCCTCAGCCGGACATAACAGTCCGGATATGATGCCTTGCTGGGCCAGAATTCCACCTCCTCTAAGGGAACTGAGCCCAACTTATCCGAGATGACGATCTTTCCAGTCGTCATCGGCATGTGCTCAGCATACCTACATGGGTTAGCATCTGAGCACAAGGGAAGGTCTTTCACATTGAGCCTTTTCTGGGGCCCATGTGATTCTGCAAGGCTCTGCATCCGCAGTTCCATTGCAGCCGCCTTCTCCTGATTCTCCTTCTGCATTTGTTGGATCATTCCAACAATGGAGGAGAGGGCCTGTCCCAGCTCTACTGGGAGACCGGCCGATGTTGAGGGAATAGGCTCCGGGATCTGAACCGGAGTAGCCGACACCTCGTCGACCTCTTCCTCTACAACGTCTGGGGCTTGAACTTCATCCTGGGCTTCTGCCAGGAGGTCTTCCTCCAGATGCTCGTCCACGTCAGACATCCTGTCATCTAACTGGATGTCTTGCATAGCGACCGCGACTTCAGCATCCACCTGGATCTGAACTTGGGGGTCTCCTCTTGAGACTAGGGAATCACTGCATCAGCTGACACCTTAGGGAAAAGATACGCCCTCATCTTCTCACTTGGAAGATAAGGTCCTGAGGTGTTCTTCTGGAAGCCCCTTACCCAGGCACGAAGCTTCTCCCTTGCTATATCCCTTGATTCCGCCGTCCTAGGGGAATCAAAGGCCTCAGTAATCAGGTTAGTGCACACAGTACATACCTGAGGGTCCCAATACCGGAGATTACCCTTGGAGACAGCGCATGCTGCGTGTCTCCTACAAAACTCATGTCCGCAGAGGTTCTTGCTGCGGACGTTGCAGAAAACACTTCCGCACTTAGGAGGGTCCTCCTGTAAAGAGAAGAAATTTCCATGAGTATCAAGTGAACTATGTATCACTGGATATGCATAGTATAGCATAACAATTCAGAAAGGAAAGACACACACTTGTGTTTCCTTCACAACCAATTGTTGCAGCCTTCCAGATAATAAAATCGAATGGTTAATCTCTCCTAGAATAACCAATGCAAAGTTTCCAGAGGAAACAGGTGGAGCTCACACCTAAGCAATGATTTTAAAATCCTGGATAATAGACAAGAAAGAACTCACTTTCTTATCTGTAGGGCAACAGCAAAGGGCTGTGCAAGAAAACACAAAAGTGTTAGAACACACAGTGCTGTACCAAAACCTATACTATAGTTTTCTTCTTACAGTATATATTATACTGAAGAATACTGGTACAGTATAGGAGGTTATGTGCCGGCCGGCACACACCATAACTAGCTTTAAAGTATACTACTTAACAGTTATAAGGCGGCAGAACGCTGGTTCAAATGCATGTGCCGGCCGGCAGCAGCCAATGTCGGCCGGCAATGACTGCTGGCCGGCAACTACACAAGGTAGTACCCGGCTGCCGGCCACACTCTTGGCGACCGGCAGACAAGGGCTGACATTAGCCGGCCGGCAAAGGTAAACGACCAATGCCAGCCGGCAGCAAAAGAACCAGAGGACTACGATTGCCCGGCTGCCGGCCTCATAGGCCGGCAGCCGGGTCGGATACAGCACTAGAAGAATAACAGAATGGATGCCGGGATAAGAGTGTATACTACCTCTAAGCCCGGCAATCCGAAAGAGTGCATATAAGGAAGGGGAGAATCTAATTCAGGCTTCCTGACCAATGCCGTCTGGCTCTACAGGCAGGCATGGATGAGGGACCAAGGGAGGTCCGGGCAGCACTCAAAGCAGAAGACCCTTGCCGGCCGGCAAGGGACTGAGTCAATTCCCCATCCTAACCTATTCTAAATGTAGAATGACGTACAGTACTGTAATGGCTAGGCCATTACGGAGATAGAGGGGGAAGGGACAAAAGAGGGTCCTACCAACCTTTCTTTAGTGAAGGATCACCCACAGCCAAGAAACTCATCTTAGCCTAAGGGAGATCCAAGGAGGGAGGCCAGCAATACTTGCCAGCTTCCAGAGAACCAAAGCAAGGAAGGTGTTGCTACTCCCAGGGAAAGAATCTTATCCTCCCCCGAGAACAGCAACAAGGACTAGTCTGGTAGATCACAAAAGAAGGAATCATCTCGTACAGAAACCTTCGGTAGTGACCTAAGGAGGCTAAGCCTCCTATGTTTGTGTCAGGCCAGCAAGGGAGACTCTACCCCAAGCCAGACAAACACAGACTCAGACTAAAAACTCTGTTGTTCTGTCCCTCTTTGAAACCAGACTTATTGGAACAGGAAGGTACAGTTACACCCCAGTATAGTTTTATCGAAAGTTAATTCAGAAAAACCACTTAGGGATAAGCCCAAGGCTTAAACATAGGGAAAGAGATTGCATACCTTCTCCGAAGAAAAGAAAGCAACCGGGAGTATGAGAAAGTATACTAAGGCTCCATAAGCAACTTAGCCTAGGCACCAAGAGAATCGATTACCTAAATCACAGAAACTCACTCGTATACTATCTTGGAAATATTCAACATAATCTTAAATGTATAAAAAACAGCCTAAAGCTTCAATAAAATTTTAATACACTCGGAAAAACCAAAATCATGCATGAAGTACTAGGGCCAAACGACTAGGCTACATGGCCTAGTGTAGGCCAGAATTGGCGAATACTTCTCCAAAATAATACTAAAGCACGAAAGGAAATCCTATGTAACGCTAAATAGCTAAAATTTATTAAAGCAAAACAACCGGGAATGTCGCTCTGGCTAACTAAACTTATACCTAGCGAGCGACAGCGTCCATGACGCCTCCGGTAGGCTACGGCTCTTGTAACAAAGATTAAACCTATTAACCCTGGATAGGTACGGTGGGTCGTTTGCGACCCCGAGCGTAAAAAAAAAACAGGTTTTTCTCACGTGACTCACCCCTGTGACTGAATTTGTGGGTGATCGACCTGCAGGAGGTGTCTCCCCTACACGCTCTAGTAGTGTCCAGATGTGCATTGCTGTAGCTGTACTCCTTCCCCGATTTCTGAGACGCGTCGGGGTCGTTCGCGTCCGAGTTTACCCTTCTGAGGTAGTTTGCATAATTATCAAAGTTATTACGTATTATGAAATTGTCGTAGAATGGTGCAACTTGTATAGGTTATCAGTTGTGGAAAGTCTTGGTGGATTGTTTGGCTACCATGTGCATGTTTTTTTTTTTTAGTTAAAATGTCGTTCATCACCACGAGGACCATTTTACCGCGAGTGCCCCTTTTCATTTTTTTTCATTTTTTTTGCCAAGTCATTTTTCCGTAAGATATTGCCAAATAGAGTCGTAAAACTTTTGCTTGTTTAGTGTTGGAAAGTGTGTCTAGATGATCTGGCTACCCATGCATGACTTTGTTTTTGTCAGATACGACGTAGTTATTGGTATATTGGGTATTTAACTGCGGTTACCAATTTCTGTTTTTTTTTCAATATTTGTAAAAATTACTACGTAGTAAGGAATTGCCGTATATTATTCATTTTTTTTTCATGTTTATGTGTTAGAAAGTGTGCCTTGATGGTTGGGCTAACACGTGCATGTCTTTTTTTTTATCTGAGATGTCGTATATTAGAATGTCGGGCATTTTACCGCGAGTGTCCCTTTTTAATTTTTTTTAATTTTTTTGCCAAGTCATTTTTCCGTAAGATATTGCGAAATAGTGTCGTAAAACTTTTGCTTTTTTAATGTTGGAAAGTGTGTCTAGATGATCTGGCTACCCATGCGTGATTTTGTTTTTGTCAGATACGACGTAGTTATTGGTATATTGGGTATTTAACTGCGGTTGCCAATTTCTGTTTTTTTTTCAATATTTGTAAAAATTTACTACGTAGTAAGGAATTGCCGTATATTATTGATTTGTTTATGTGTTAGAAAGTGTGCCTTGATGGTTGGGCTAACACGTGCATGTCTTTTTTTTTTTTATCTGAGATGCCGTATATTAGAATGTTGGGCATTTTTCCGCGAGTGCCCCTTTTTATTTGTTTTGCATTTTTTTGCTTAGTCATGTTACCGTAAGGAATTGGCAAGTAGTGTCGCAAAACTTATATTTTTATAGTGTTGGAAAGTGTTTCTAGATGATCTGGCTACCCATGCCTATTTTTTTTTTAGCCAGATATGGCGTATATATAAGTATGTGTTCGATTTTCCTGTGATTGCCATTTTTTCGTTTTTTCCCATTTCTTTCAAAGTTACTACGTACTAAGGAACTATCACAGAGTAATATTTCATTTATATGTTTATTTGTCGGAAAATATGCCTTGATGGTTTGCCTAGCACGTGGCTGAAATTTTTTTTTCTGAAATGCCGTATATTAGAATGGCCATTTTTCCACGAGTGCCCCTTTTTATTTGTTTTGCATTTTTTTGCTTAGTCATGTTACCGTAAGGAATTGGCAAGTAGTGTCGCAAAACTTATATTTTTATAGTGTTGGAAAGTGTTTCTAGATGATCTGGCTACCCATGCCTATCTTTTTTTTAGCCAGATATGGCGTATATATAGGTATGTGTTCGATTTTCCGGTGATTGCCATTTTTTCGTTTTTTCCCAATTCTTTCAAAATTACTACCTACTAAGGAACTATCACAGAGTAATGATTCCTCTAGATGTTTATTTGTCGGAAAATTTTGTTTACTTTTTTTTTGATTGAATATCATCAAATTTTTTTAGCTAAAATATTGTTTTACATTTTTTTTTTCGATTTTATTTCCCTTCAAAAAAAAATTTTTGGGTCAGAATTTTAATTTTATAGTCGTAAAATAATCGACAATTATCCAGCAACCCACCATACAATTTTTATGCATATCCAATAATAATTAGATTAGTAAATAACACCTTGAAATTGACATACCCTTCCTACATTTCAAGTGGCAGATTAGGGAGTCTGAGTCAGTGTGGTTGGCGGCGATTTTGTGGACACATCCGAAGCGTAAGCTGCCCTATCTATATATATTCTTGTTCCCTATAGAATTTGTGATATTTTGGTATATTTTTACCTGCATAAATATCATATTATATATTAAATATATGTATTTTTTTACGAAATTTCCAAGTACTCAAAAAATTACCTTTAGATATGGCCCCTGATATAAATGTAATTTACAAAATAATGAAGATTTTTTTACATATTTCTATTTTAGGATAACATATGTTTATTCCCTAAAAAAATTAGCCACTTCCTATTTCATTTGGGTACCCAAAAAAATTCATGAAATTTGGACAATTTTTTTTAGCCAAAAAAAGTTACCCTTTTTTTCTCATTTCAGATCTTCACCTCCATGGGTCTGACTTCATCCAAAATACATCAAGATGTGTCCTAAACATTCAAGAATCAATTCCTAAAAGGATTTGTGTATATATGTATAAACTTTTTTTTTATGAATTTTTATGTCAGGTCTTTTTTTTCTACTTAATTTTTTAAAATATTTATAATAAATAGTTTTTCTGCAGATGAGTAGTATTTATCTTTACAGTTGTTTTGAGCATTCATTGAAGTTTTTTTTGGCAAAAGAAAAAAGGAGGTTACTGCAAAAACTGATTTTTCAAGAATTTTTTTTGGCGTCGGGGTCGTTCGCGTCCGAGTATACCCTTAAAGGGGTGTCCGAGGACCGTACCTATCCAGGGTTAATCACTTAAAAAATTACCAAGAGCCTACATTTATACATAAAAGACATGGTACTCAACTTATCAGAGGCCGACGAAGTTGGAGAAGCCATGAAAAGTAAAATAAATCCAAGATTTGCAAGAAACACAGGAAAAAACACCGAGTTGTTAAGCTACGCAAAAAGGAATACAGATGGCGCCAGGATTGGCGCCAGGCACGCTTACGAAACGGGAGATAGGAAGCCTTGGGAGCGGCTCCCCCTTTTTCTTTCCCGATTTCTTTTCTTGCCAATTGACCCCTGCGATACGTAATCTCTGTTCGGGGTGCAGATTGCCATGTGGCGTGTCAAGAATACGTCCTCTGATATGTCGCGATATCCCTTTCAGGAGGGATATTCGCTCCAGGAGTTAGAATTCTGGTACCTTAAGGTAAATTCTCTGGGAATATCGCTGTAGTTGTAATATACCCTAGGAAGCTAACCAATAGGAACTTCCATTAGGACGACATGGCTTGAGCCCAAAAATATATACATATGTATATATATATATATATATATATATATATATATATATATATATATATATATATATATATATATATATATATATATATATATATGTATGTATGACGTGTCAAATTCTTTGAATAGTGTTACCTGATTCACTGAAAGTCATAACAAAACAATTGAGGAAAAAAGAAAGAAAAAATTGAATCAGAGTTAAGGATATCGGAAGGATATAAAACTAGAAGATAACACAACCTAATGGGAACCATATAGACCAGATTTAAGATAGGGCAGGACACCAAATTATTGTAGAGGGCAGCCAATGCCAGCTGATCGAAATTCTTAATTATAGGAGGGAGGAAAATTATTTTGTTTACGTCATTTGACGTCAGGGATGCATTAGGCATAAAAGTCCTGTGAATATGAAGTTTGAAAGGAAATAACAAGTCGTAATTCGTGATTATTAAATACTTGAGACAAAGATCTTTGCAAAGGAGGAACAAGATGATTATACCTCGGTGCTTGAAAGATCAGTAACTCTAAAAACAATGGAGAGAGAGAGAGAGAGAGAGAGAGAGAGAGAGAGAGAGAGAGAGAGAGAGAGAGAGAGAGAGAGAGAGAGAAGGGTCTTGGCTAATGGATACGCACAGAAGCATAATTCATAAAATGGTATCATTATACACCCTGTGAACAAGGGGAATACAATAGCTTCAACAAAGACATACCACTAACCTTTTATTAAACAAAATTACCAGATATACAAAGAAGCAGAAACACTCAATTGCATACATTTACACCAACGTATATATATATATATATATATATATATATATATATATATATATATATATATATATATATATATATATATATATATATGTGTGTGTGTGTGTGTGTGTGTGTGTGCGTGTGTATATATATACTATATATATATATATATATATATATATATATATATATATATATATATATATATATATATATATATATATATATATATATATATTTCATTTCCATCCAAGATACAACCCTAGTTGGAAAAACAAGATGGTATAGCCCAGTGGGGAAAGGAAATAAGGAAATAAATGAATGTTGAGAACCAATAAATAAATCACTCAAGAGCAGTAACAACGTCAAAACAGATATATCATATATAAACTAGAAACAGACTTATGTCAGCCTGTTCAACATAAAAACATTTGCTGCAACTTTGAACTTTTGAAGTTCTACTGATTCAACCACCCAATTAGGAAGATCATTCCTTAACTAGATCAAAGCTGGAATAAAACTTCTAGAATACTGTGTAGTATTGAGCCTTATGATGCATGATGAACTAATTGAACGACGATGCTAAAGATTATTAACTACATCAGGAATAAGAAAATTTAATACATCGTATGTTTCTGTCCAACAATTTATGATGAGAATCAGCAGCTGAAGACAAGAAAGGAGAACAATACTCAAAACAAGGTAAAATGAAAGAGTTAAAACACTTCTTCAGAATAGATTGATCACCGAAAATCATAAAACACTTTGTCAAGAAGCCAATTATTTGTGCAATTGAAGAAGACAAAGACATAATGTGTTTCCCAAAGGTAAATTTGCGCTCGACAATCACACGAAGAAATTTAAAAGTCAAACAAAGTTGAAGAAACATTATCAATACTGAGATTCAGACGTTGAGGAGCCACTTTCCTTGACCTACTTACAATCATCCTTTGAGTTTTGTAAGGATTTAACTTCATACCCAATAACTTACACCATACACTAATTCTAGCTAGTTCTCTATTAAGGGATTCTGCAACCCAAGATCTACATTCAGGGGATGAAATTAAGGCAAAGAGTAGCATCATCTGCATATGCAACAAGCTTGTTTTCTAGGCCAAACCACATGCCCTGTGTATATAGTATGAAAAGTAAAGAGCCAAGAACACTACCCATTTGTAACACCGGATACTACATTCCTATACTCACTATGGTGCCCATAAACGACAATTCTTTGTGATCTATTGCTTAAAAAATCAATAATAATACCAAGAAACAAACCACCCACTCCCAACTGTGTGCGTTTTAAATCAAGGCCTCATGATTAACACGGTCAAAGGCAGCACGAAAATCAAGGTAAATCATACAAACTTCCTGACCACAATCAAGAGATTTATGTACCTCATTGGAGATTGTAAGAAGGGCATCACATGCTCCAAGGCCTTTACGAAAACTAAATAGTAAACTAGGGAATAGATGATTACCTTCAGCAAACCTATCAAGACGTTTTGGCAGAAGACGTTCAAAAACTTTAGATAATATGGGAGTTATGGAAATTCGGCGGTAATCAGTTGGCCTTGAGCTACCACAAACACATTTACATAGGGGAGTAACATTACCAATTCTGCGACAAGTGCTAAAAGCTCCTCTTCTTGCTAACTTGCGCAAAATAACAGATAACTTTGGAGCTAAGAAATATGCAGTCTTTATAAAAAACAAAGGAAAAATACCTTTTGGGTCTACACCTCCATAAGCATCAAGGTCCAGCAACAGAGCTTCAATTTCACGAGCTTGAAAAGCTAAACTAGTTAGTTTTGCCTCAGGAAAAAAAGAATGAGGAAGTTGAAGTTTTCATTATTCTGTTTACTGTCAAAAACATCAGCCAAAAGGTTGCCTTTCCCTTTGGACAGTAAGTGACCGAGCCTTCTGGTTTAAGTAAAGGAGGAACTGTTGCATCTACACCAAAGAGTACAGATTTAAGGGTAGACCACCATTTATGTTCCTGAGTTTTAACAGAAAGGATTTCTTTCATGGTTAAATTGTATCATTTTTCAGTTGAGGCTTAAACACCCTGAGCAAAAGCTCTAAGCTGGGTATAGTTATTCCAGGGCAAATCTGATATGCTACCATTCTAAAAATGATAGGCCTCCTGCTTCTCAAAACAAGCACGTCCACAATCATCATTGAACCACAGTTTTTCCTTCATTCGGTACCTTAGCACACTAGATGGGTTACCCCTATCAATTATGTTGACTACATTTTCATTCAAGGGGACAACAGGATAAACACTACTATATAATTTTGACCAATTCAAGCACAAAAAAATCATGCAAAATCCTATTCCTTTCTGTTTGAGATTTCATATAAATTTTACAAGAGTATAATACATCATGGACAGGCTGCTCAGTCGCCACTACTAATGAAATCAAAGCATGATCAGATGTCCTGGCTGGAGAACTAACCTTACTAGTTATAACGCC
>NW_027171976.1:92500-97800 GCF_036898095.1 Palaemon carinicauda
TTCACAATCTTCCCGAGGGACCGGGAAGGCCGTCTAGTCATACATCCGGTAATGCCACTGGGTGTAACCAGAAATACAGTATATATATATATATATATATATATATATATATATATATATATATATATATATATATATATATATATATATATATATATATATATATATATATATATACATATAATTGTATATATATATATATATATATATATATATATATATATATATATATATATATATATATATATATATATATATATATGTATGTATGTATGTATATCCAGACGATTGCTTTTTATCATGTATTGGAAATTATGAATGTACGTAAAAACAAATGTATTACGTTGAGCTCTTTGCAACGTGTATTCTGGCTTATTTTTAATCATAACTGTAAGTTAAAAGTGTGGAATATCACGCATTTGTAACACTGGGTGTCACTATTTTTATCCCTTAAAGAACAATTGAAACTTTCATCCTGAAGAGAACTCAGACCTCCTTCCTCATGGGAGTCTGTAGTCATTCTGTTTCTTTTGTATCTGGCACCATTACCAAGTCTCTATTTATAAGATATCCTTTATATTTGTTCTTATTCTTGGTGTTACACGCAGTTTAGTCTCTCAGTGAAGATATTTCAATAAGAATGTATCTTCTTCTTTCTACTTTGCAAATCCTTAGCTCAGTCCCTTTGTGTGAATTTTTCAGTGAATAAGTATCATCAAAATGTATCCTGGTCTTCGGCATTTGCAAATAGTCTATAGCTCAGTTTCTTGTTATAAATTTTTAAGACCTTTATACTTACGATGCTCAAGTATGAATAGATCCGAGATACATATAATATTTTATTAGGGTCACAAAGTATAGTGATATGTAGAAGTCAGAAAGAAATATTCCCAAAAGTCAAAACTAGTTCCTAAGCACAAAACAAAACTGTCAATGAGGATCTTTGCACCATAAGAAATATATTTACAAAACTTTCATAGATTTCTTTTCTCTGTTTTAATGTATTACTACTATTCTATTTCTCGCACCCAGAAATATACGCATAATTTATCATCTAAACATTAATATAAATCATGATGGAAATATTCTATATATAAAAATTTTGTAAGATGGACATTTGTTTAAAACAACTGCTGTAGAGTTAATGTTGATTGATTTAATGTAAACCAAACCAATGCTTGCACAAAACCCAATACAAAATACAGCCATAAAAGGTAAAAAAAAATGTGAAAAATATAAGTCACGTTATTAATAATGATGAAAAATATTTAGAGCAGCGGAAAGGAAGAATTTCAAATATACTAAATCTGTTGGAGATTGTTTCATTGTGATACCATGATTTATGCCCATACAGTAACACATATCATGCTAATATATAGACTGATTTTACAAGTAATTTCAGGCGATTTGATTTCTATATTTTACTTAACCTAGTATATATATATATATATATATATATATATATATATATTATATATATATATATATAATATATATATATATATATACATACACACACACTCATATATATATATATATATATATATATATATATATATATATATATAATATAAATATATATATATATATATATATATATATATATATATATATATATATATATATATATATATATACATATATATATATATATATATATATAGTATATATATAATATAAATATATATATATATATATATATATATATATATATATATATATATATATATATATATATATAAAGAGAGAGAGAGAGAGAGAGAGAGAGAGAGAGAGAGAGAGAGAGAGAGAGAGAGAGAGAGATTGATTGTTTGATTTAAAGTTTTTCAGGCATCCTTGCATCTAAGGTCTAGAGAGAGAGAGAGAGAGAGAGAGAGAGAGAGAGAGAGAGAGAGAGAGAGAGAGAGAGAGAGAGAGAGGATAACTAGCTAGTAATTATGTTATTCAATTGATTTCAATGACAAATTATGCTTAGTTTAAAAGTTTTCAAATATCTGCACCAGATGAAAATGTAGAGATGCTATGTTCCGTCTTCAGGAGAAAAGCCTTTATAATTTACTGCTATTTTCTTTTCATTTTTGCCAAAAAATAATTATTCTTTTTTACTAGAAGGGGGCTCTTTAGCAGTAATAAACAGTTCTAAAAAAAAGAACCACTTACTGACTCCGCAATCCTTTATATAATTCTTCCATAAAATTTCCTTAGAAAACCAGCTCTGTTGGGCAAATTTTACAGGACGCTATATTGGGTGATCATTCCAAGTTGTGTTTCAGCAGTATACGCTTAATTAGATTAAGATTGAGTTTCCTCTACCAAGAATGGATCCTCAAAATATGTAATTACTATTTACGATAAGTCTTGGTATGTATTAATTGCTACAGATATTGATATAGTTAGATGAACGATTGAAAAGGTAGTGTAAAGTAACAAAAAAATTTTCTTACCTTTATTATTACTTGTATATATTTTTTTGTTTTTACCTTTCTTGTAAATAATTGTATGTGTATGAATTTTTTTTTACGATATGGCATTTGAGTTTTTCCTTTTGAAACTATAACCATTTGGGTTTTTAATGACTCCAAGCCTTTTATTCCCGAATTGTAATTCTTAGGGAAAAATCAATATCAAAAGATATGTGGATAAATATTGTTTTCTCTTTTTGGATACCAAAGTTTTAATCTTGATTATAAAACATCAGATTTTGTTGTATATAACCCTTGTGGATGCATCATTATATCATGTAACTCCTCTTGTTAAATCGTGTATTCTAGGTTTTAACGATGCCAAATGGCTACATTTACGGTAACAACTAAACTATGAAAATCATGTACCACTATAGAATAAAAGAAGGAAAAATTATAGATGAAGGTATATGCACTTAACATTTTCCCATATCAGCAATAAACTGTCAAAAGAAGATTGACTGATCAATTAACAAGATTTCAGACATCCTGGATGTGGAAACACCTGAGAATTCAGATGATATCTTAAGCAGTTTTCATATATCAGCAAAACACTGACAAAAGATACTTGCTAGACCCATGAAAAAGATCTGAGAAATGCTGGATGTATAAACGCTGGAGAACTCAGAAGTTCATCCATCGCTAAACAAGCAATTTACGAAGCCAATTTGGCAAGAAAGTTTTCAAACGTTTTCATTTAACTCTAAAAATTTCCTCTTCGAGAAAAGAAGGAATGAAATTCCCTCTTATGAGAAGAGGAGGAAGACGGAAAGTTTGTGTAAAGCAAATCCTCTGATCCCATAAACGCTCAGATCTTGATCCCGCTGGAAAAAAAAAAGTTGGACTCCTGGTTTTATTTGCCAAACTTATAAGAAAATAAAAACATTTTATTATTATTATTATTATTATTATTATTATTATTATTATTATTATTATTATAAGCGGTGCTACTACTACTACTACTGCTACTACTACTAATACTATTACGTACTACTACTACTACTACTACTACTACTACTACTACTACTATTATTATTATTATTATTATTATTATTATTATTTACGCAGGCGCGACCCGCATTCGTCAAAACGAACTTTAACAACTCGTTAACGATTTCTTAGAGTCAAACAACTATTTGATATATTTTACCTTTCAAAAAACTTTGACAAAAGTTAATATTATATTACTACAAATAATTCAATAAAAACAATTATAATTTTCTACGCATCTCACATTGCATAATGTTCATAATATTTCCCTTACAAAATAAAAGATAAATGACTGTTTTCTGGTCTTTATAAATACACTATCGTGATTTCATCGTAAGTCACGATATAAGTCACCTTGTTCTAGTTTTAAGTGGTTTCCACTATAGCTTAAAGTAGTTTTAAAGTGGTTTGTTGTTGATTGTTTCTCGCTTACTCCCCGTTTAATTACCTTGTTTTGAACTATAGTGTTAATAATTGCATTTGTTTGCCCGAGTGATGACGAAAAAGTGTTGATGTCGGAGGTGGGTGCTCGGACAGAAGGCAGTTCGGGCTTGAGCAGTCTCCCATTCCACAAACATTAAGCTGCATTGACCATTGAAAATTTTCCTGACGACCCGCTTATCTATTGCATTTGGACCAGGGCTCTGGAAAGTGATTGACGGATTCTCGCCTTGGTTTATCGTCTGCAGGTGCTCTTGTCACCTGCGACTCGAGTGTTGCCTTGCTTTTGGACAGTGTATTCTAGAGACTGGCAGGTGCTACTGTCACTAGCGACTGGAGTCTGCCCCGCCGTTCCTGACGCGAGGGAGATCCCAGGGAGTTGGTCGAGTCTCTGGCTACCTGGTTCCAGCTACCTATTGCAGCTGCAGTGATGTTGGGGAGCTTGGTAGCTCGTGAGGTGCCCCGTAGGGGGGCCGTTGCCAGGTAAGGCAGATTATCTCTGTTTGCTTGTTAGCGGTTATTGGACCTGACATACTGTGCCTGCCCTACTTATTGGAAGAAAGAGAGGATGACATCTTAAGTTGTGCCTCTCCCCTCCTTTATTCTTACTAAGAAGTGAGGAGCCTTGTATTTATTTTTGTATTAGGTTAGTGTATTCATGTGTATATCTTGTTTCATTTTTCTTTTGTCGTGGTAACCATAGGTACGGTTATCCCGGTGAAAATAGTTAAAATCAGGTTTGCTGTGTAGTTTTATAATAGGGAAATTAATTATAATTATTTTTGTGCTTAGTAGCTAAGACTTCTTTTAGTCTACTAATTAATTTAAGGTTAATGTCTGGTCTGGCCAGCTAAGTTTAAGGATCCTATTATGTTAATTATTTATTTTTACTATATCTTTGTTTGAGCCTTAGGTCATTAATTATAGGGAATCCAGAGTGATTCATGTTTTTGTGTATTGGTTATTTTTTGATTGTCTGGTTGTGGTATTTGTAATGTCAGACAAGGTTGACTTGTTTATTTGTTAGATTTAAGTATTAAATATTGTAAAGTTTATTGAGAGTTTTGTTTCTGCCGACCTTTAAACCTGAGTTACATTTTTACTGACAGCATCATTGAAAGAACTTTAGTTACGCTTCCAGGGGTTGTAACATATATATATATATATATATTATATATATATATATATATATATATATATATATATATATATATATATATATACTATATATAAATATATATATATATATATATATTATGCATATATATATATATATATATATATATGTATATATATATATATATATATATATATATATATCATATATATATTTAATATATATATATATATATATTATTATATATCTATATATATATATATATATATATATATATATTATATATTTAT
>NW_027171977.1:0-5000 GCF_036898095.1 Palaemon carinicauda
AAGAAGTCCAACTCCTTTAAAAAACACTCAGATAATGTACAACATCTGTTTTCAGTTTTGCAGTCTTTGTATCAAATGTAATTGTTGAATGACTTCCAGTGTAATGGTGCAAGACAACTGAGATTTTACAAGCATCTGATCCCAACTCTTCACATAGAAATTGAATGGTCAGTATAATCAGCATAAGAATCCATATACTGCATATCATAAGCAACGTCTCATCAGAATTAATCAATACTCAGGGGAACAGATCATTATAAAACTCTATCATTTAATGAAAAAAAAAAAATTCTAACTCCTAGTCACAAATGCATGGCGAGTATAAGGAATAATTCTGACAGTGGCTGATTACATAATTATGTCTAGATGAGATTAGACATCTTTTTCCTATTGAAATAAACAGGAATGGTTAAATTTCAGGTTGAGATTCAGTAAAACTAGTGACCCTATTCTATAATCATACGCCGTTTCAACTAAGTTTCTCCAGCATAGATTTAATAGAAGATGAAAAAACTTGCAGATATTCAACTTAATAAATAAAGTTGCTACCATACCTTTCAATTTATTCAGTGTACTTCAATGAGGCCTCATTGTAAAATAGGATGCCAATGTATATTAAGTCCATATAGCAACTTCAAAACATATCCTTCTCATGATTTATATCTCGTATACAGAGGAAAAACTTTTTTTTGTCCTATGTACGTGTATCCATTAACAATCTCTAGACATTTATCCATAACCCACATTCTTTGGTCCCTCTACATTTTTTTTTTTTTTTTTTTTTATATTATCTAAGTTTTACTCAGGTCATTTTCAGTAGTACCTATCTACTTCTTTATTGAAATCTTTTAAACCTTTTTCAGTTCCTTGCATAATTCAATAAATCAATAATAGGAAGTGGGTCTCATATTATGACGTAAGCCCTCCAAGATTTTCAGTAAGCATTTAAAAACAGTATCTCGATATAGGCCCTAGTTTATATTAAATTGATTAAAACTCACAAAAGAAGTCTCTCTCTCTCTCTCTCTCTCTCTCTCTCTCTCTCTCTCTCTCTTCTTCTTCTTCTTCTTCTTCTTCTTCTTCTTCTTCTTCTTCTTCTTCTTCTTCTTCTTCTTCTGCTTTTTCCTTTTACTTAAGTAATATATTATGTGATCGTGGTCATATATAATATAATACAGAATTTTTTTTATCATTGTAATGTTTTTCAATATCGAGACTCAAATCTAGTCTATATTAACACAATTTATATTTATTATACGCAGAAATATTTAGTAATACATTTGCACAATTATCTAAAGCTGTTGAGTTTATTATTACGTAATATTTTACTACTGATGAGGCTTTATATCAATATTTTCTTTTCTCTAATGATAAATATAATTTGTTCATATTATAACTACTTAATCGTTGATTAATTCAACTATGAAAGAGTAAAATATTGTCTTAGGGCTAGAAATGCATTGTAATATCATTTGACCATGAGTGAGTAGTTCTTGTTTACTCATGACATCACTGACTCGTCCTAAGCATCCAGTGATTCCACTAGTTCTTCCACCTTGTTCCTCAATATCTTCATCATCAGCAAACAGAACTTATCTACTTATCTACTAAGACCAGGTCATCTACTGCATGATTGTAAGGAGGTCAATGACCGTGACTCCTGCACATCTGGATATCAGCATTGATAATGTTTCTTTAACTTTGTATGACTCTTATAGAATTTTAGGTGTGATTCTCGACAGCAAATCTGCTTTTAATGAATATAGATCTGCTTTCTTCAATTGCACAAAACATGGGCTTATTGAGAAAATCTTCCAAGATTTTTGGTGATCAATATATTCGGAAGAAATATTTTAATTCTTTCAATTCACCTTATTTTGAGATTTATTCTCCTGTCTGGCCTTCACCTGCTGATTCTAATCTTAATATGTTGTACAGGAACTTAAGGTCCTTTTAATTTCCTATTCCTGAACTAGCTATTAATCTCTGACACTATCGTTCAATTATTTCATTATGCATGTTGCATAAGATTTTTCAAAATTCTAACTATCCTTTAAATTCATATATTCCCGGACAGTTTCATCCTGTTTGTAATACTAGGTATGCAGTTAACTCTAATAGTCAGGCCTTCTTCATCATGAAGCTCAATACTATACAGTACTTTAGAAGTTTTATCCCGGCTGTGACTAAGTCATGAAATGTTCTTCCTAATCGGGTAGTTGAATCAGTAGAATTTCAAAAGTTCAAACACGCAGCAAATGTTTTTATGTTTAAAAGCTTACATAAGTAATTTTACAATTCATATATCAAATATCTGGTTTAATGTTGTTAATGTTTTTAAAATACTCTATTTTAAGGTTTCATTACCTCTTCTATCGTTTATCTATTTACTGATTGCCTATACTCACTGCGCTATTTTTCACTGTTGGAGCCCTTAGGCTTATAGCATCTTGCTTTTCCATCTAGTATTTTAGCCCAGCTAGTAATAATAATAATAAAAATAGTAATAATAATCAAAATAATAATAATAATAATAATAATAATAATAATAATAATAGTAATAACGGGGATGGCGTTGGAGTCGTCGAGGGGTACGTCTTCCCACCGTAGGTATGTGCTAGATGTCTTAAATGCTCAGTACTCATAATTATTTTGTTGTGCTTTTGCTGAGAATTGAAATCTAATCCATGTTGGATGACCACAATATCACGGCTTCAGCAACAAGATTTACTTTCAAAGGGACGTGTTGAGCTTGCGGTTGTTTTCAGCAATGGCACTGAGATATCGGCATTAACAGGTGGACAAGACATCTTACTGTGGAGTGAATGCATAAACTGAAGGTAAGTGGTCTATGCGAATGATGAAGGGTGTACCTTCCAAGAACTAGCGAAAGTGATGGACAGCCAAGTCCACCACCCAATTCGGTTTTGAAGGTAAAGTAACCAGATACTGCATTGGACAGTTTACTACTGATGAAGGCCAATGGGCAGGATGACCTGTTGACCATCTGCTGGAACAATGAACAAGTAGCAATGTCACTTGCGTGGCTGTCGAGATGGAGATGTACATGTGGCACGTGGAAAGTGAGAGTAACAGCAGTTGATAGGCTATTCTTTTTGTTACAAAAGTCCACTTTTGAAAGAATCCCGCTTCAGGTCTTTTAGGTAGCCCTTGAGGGAGCGATCGGTTGGTCTGAAAGAGTGTTGGCAATTGCTGGCAGGAAACAGGGATAATGTTTCATCATCCCCAAGAATTTTTGCCATGCTTTTGTGGTCGAGGGAGTTAGAAAGTTCCTAACGAAGGCTACCTTCTCAGGGAGAGTTTGTACCCCTTCAGGAGTGATGCCATGCCCTAAGAACAGATACTTTGCTGGTGTGAGTTGAGAGGAGGAAAGGTGTATGTGGCATAGGAAAAGTAAGAGCTGAATGACGCTTCTTAAAGGAGACCACACTTAAGGTCTTTTGGCTTGTCATTGAGGGTATCCTTGTACAATTATTGTTTTCAGTTGATATTTGCTTACGGGCTGCAAATGCAAGACCCCGTCCTGTGTGTTGCATAAGGCAAGGCAATTTTAAAGCAAGAAAGCAAGCAAGCCATTGGGGAAGGCTTAAGATGGGCAAGACTTTTGGCGATGGCTGGCTGGAAACGGTGATAATGATTGCTCATGCACGATAATTCTTTCAGTGCTTCGACGGTCGAGTGCTTTGCTAAGTTAATGACGGCTGCTACCTTCTCAGGGAGGGATTGGAATCTACCAGGAGAGATGTAGTACCCTCAAAATGATACTTAATTAGCGCCAAAAGTTTATTTGTCTTATCAGACTACAAAGCCACTGTGTTTTAGGCAGTTGAGAACAATACGTAGATAGCGGTAGAGTTTCTCTTTGGAAGATGAGAACCCAAGTAGCATACACATAACGGGAAGTCCCCTATGAAGCCTTTCATGAGCCATTGAAACGTGGCACCATCATACCAAGGCCAAAAAAGGAGTATTTCAAGATGGGTATACCTAAGGGGGTGGTGTGATAGCAGTATTGGGTATGTTCTCTGGGTTCCTAGGCACTTGATAATACTCGTTGAGGAGGTTGAGAGTGAAGAAAACCTTTGCTTTGTGCGAGTAGGAGGTCACGTTGATTATGTTTGCGAATGAGTATTGATCCAGTTCTGTCTTCATATTCATGCATGTAATCAAGACACAGATGTATAGAGCCTAATCTCTTCAGGTAAATGTTTATGGGTAACGACAATGGACTTGAGGCTTTTTTGGCAAAGGCCTATTTCTTCCATTCCAGGAACCTTTGTTTAGGGGTGGCACAATGATCCGGTGCCAAACGCCTGAATTTAATTCTAGACCGAAAACTTGAGGAGACGATCCGAGTAGGTGCTCTGATATAAGGAGCGAGGTCAGAGAGGCTTGGACACGTACGAATCCACGTTGACTAAGCGTCTTTGAGTGACATCAACCAAGAGGTTGGGATTTGAGAGGAAATCCTACCGAGGATTGGCTATGTGATATCTGCATAAAAAACTTCCAATTATATTTGACACTTCCATACATTATTATGACGGCTTCATAACTGTGGGTGGGTACTGATCACCCATTGACAGCCAGTAGCTGCCAATGGGTGTTGGATAGCTTTGTTGCCGATCCAGCACCTCATTAGGTCGGAGTCTATGTCCTACATCATTCACGACAGCTTCAGTTAAGGTTGAATAGTATTCCACTTTATCAGAAGTGGAAACATTTATGGGGTCTTCAATTTGGTGATTTAGCATTTCAAATGGGTTTCAACTCTGTTCATCAGGTCTTTCATCTGCAAAATATCGAAATAGCGGATCGGATAGCAGTGGATACATATTCAGGTAGTAGCCGTACCAAAGGGCATGATGTAGATTCACTTCATAAAGAGAGCAGTCTGTAAAATGTTACATGTGAGCGATACTGGATATTTCCATAAGAGCGAGCAAAGCTTTTGGTCCACAAAAGGTTATTGAGAGAGC
>NW_027171977.1:10000-20000 GCF_036898095.1 Palaemon carinicauda
GTAGTAAACACTGAGCAGCCTGTCCCTGATGTATCAAATTCCTGTAAGATTTATATGAAATCTAAAGACAACTAGAATGACATTTTGAGTGATCTTAAAAGCTTCAATTGGTCACAAATGTATGGTGGCGTTGGCCCCACCGTCCTTTTGAATGAGAATCTAGTCAACATAATTGATAGACGTATCCCTTCCCGTGTGCTAAGATACTGAGTGAAGGACTACCCCTGATTCAATGGTGATTTTAGAAGTGCTTACTTAGATAAACAGGAGGCCTATTATCTTTGGAAGGATAAGAGAACAGATGAGACTTGGAATAACTATACTCATCTTGGAGCTTTTCCTCAGAGAGTTTATGTTTTAACTGAAAATGAAATTCAATTCAGCTATAAAAAAAAAACCCTTTTTGCTAAAACCCTACAAAATAAGTGGTGGACTACCTTTATTATTACTTTCATTATTACCAGCTAAGCTACATCAATATGGGAAAAGCAAGATGCTATAAGCCCAATATCTTCAACAGGGAGAAAATAACACAGTGAGGTAAGGAGATAACTAAATAAAGGAATAAATGAATGATATAAAAATAATGAAAAACTAGAACAAAATAACTTAATAAACATTAATTAACATTAAAACAAATATTTCTTATTTAAATTATAAAAAGACTTATCTCAGCCTGTTCAATATAAAAACATTTGGTGCTAGTTTGACCTTTCGAAGTTGAACTGATTCAACTATCCGATTAGGAAGATCATTCCACAAGTTGGTGACAGGTTGAATTAAACTTCTAGAATATTATGTTGTATTGAGCCTCATGATGGAAGAGGCCTAACAATTAGAATTACCTCCATGATTAGTAAAAGGAACAGGATGGAACTCTAAGTGAAGATCTGAATTTAAAGGAGGGTCAGAATTGAGAAAAATCTTATGCAAGATGCATAATGAACTAATTGAACGACAGTACCATTGATTAATATATAGATCAGGAATAAGAAATAAAATAGACCGTAAGTTTCTATCCAACAAATTATGATGAATATCAGCAGCAGAAGACCAGAGAGGAGAATAATACTTGATACAAGGTAGAATTAAACAATTAAAACACTTCTTGTGAATAGATTGACCACTGGAAATCTTAAAAAAACTTTCTCAATATGCCATTTTTTTGTGCAATTAAAGAAGACAAAGACCGTATGTGTTTCTCAAAGTAAATTTGATGTCGAGAATTACATGTAAAAGTTTGAAAGTGTTATACAAAGTTAAAGAAACATTATCAATGCCGAGATCAAGATGTTGAGGAACCACTGTCATAGACCTGCTTACAAACATAGTTTGATTTATATTACAGTTCAATTTCATACCCTACAATTAACCCCATGTAGTATTTTCAGCTCTTATGCAACAAGTTTGTTTTCTAGGCCAAACCTCATGTCCTGTGAATATAGTATGAAAAGTAATGGGCCAAGAACACTACTTTCAAGAACACTAGGTATCATATTCTTATACTCAGTCTGGTTCCCTTCAACAACAACTATTTGTGATCTATTACATAGAAATTCAATTATGATGCTAAATGATGACAACTTTCAACTGTTTGAGTTTAAAAATATGAGCCTTGGATTAACACGGCCAAAGTCAACACTAAAATCAAAGCAAACCATATGAACTCCTTGACCACAATCAAAGGATTTCTATGCAGCATTGGAGATTGTAAGAAGGGCTTTAAATGCTCCAAGGCCTTTACGAAAACCAAATTGTAAACTAGCAAACCCATGAAGACATTTTGCCGAAAGCTGTTAAAAAGCTTTAGATAATATGGGAGTTCTAGAAATTGGGTGGTATCCAATTGAACATTAGCTACCACAAACACATTTGCAAATTGAAGTTGTATTACTAATTCTCCAACAAGTGTTAAAATATCCTATTCTTGCTGACTATAAAAATAACAGATAACTTTGGAGATAAGAAATATGCTGTCTTTATAAAAAAAAGAAAAGAAGTCCAATTAGAGAGCTTTATTTCCACGACATCAAAAAGCTAAACTAGTTAGTACAGCCTCTGGAAAGCAGGAATGAGGAAGATCAAGTTTCTCATTACTCTGCTTACTGTCAAACACATCAGCCAAAATTGTTGCCTTTTAGTATGGAGAGTTAGTGATTGAGCCATCTGGTTTAAGTAAATGAAGAACTCTTGCATCGACACCAAAGCATGCAGATTTAAGGGTAGTCCACCGCTTAGGTGCCTGGGTTGTACCAACAAGGATTTCTTTTAGATTATATTCCTTTTCAGTTGAAGCATTAATTCTCTGAGCAAAAGCTCTAAGCTGATTATAGTTATTCCAGGTCAAATCCGATCTGTTACCTTCCCAGAGGTGATAGGCCTCCTGCTTCTCCAAATAAGCAGGTCTAAAATCACCATTTAACCATGGATTGTCCTTAAATCGATAATTTAGCACACGGGAAGGGATACGCCTATCAATTATGTTGACTAAGTTCACATTCAAAGACACAACATGATCAACACTACTATACAATTGTGACCAATTCAAGCTAAAAACGATCAGGAAAAAACCTATTGACGTCTCCTTGTAATCTTATATATATATATATATATATATATATATATATATATATATATATATATATATATATATATATACACACACACACACATATATATATATATATATATATATATATATATATATATATATATATATGTATATATATATATTATGAGGGAACGTCATAATTATTAGAAAAAAAACTGTAAAAATTATTTGTAACTATGAAATTATCGGGTGTTTAATGCTCAACGCCATCTATTATCAGTTATGTTAACTATTCTACATTATCCTTGGCTTCTATTCCTTACCTTTGTCATACAGATATTTGCATTCCTTAGCCTCCTTTGCACTTGTAATTTGTATTTTTCTTTTGAGCACTATTTAGTGCAGTGTTGAAAACATCTATTTCTTTTGCTTGTTATAATTATTTTTTTTTGTTTTGTGATATTATGTGTGAAAGTAATTATATTGGAATTTTTGTTTTATTTAAGTATTAAATTAACAATAGTCTTTAGTGTTTAATTGATATCCTGCTGGATTGGAGAGGTAATTAAAAGTGGTTAAAGTAGAGTTGGTTTAAAATAGAGGTGAAAATAAACAACAAGTGAAGCAGACAAAAAGAATATTTTTGTTGGTGGTGATATTTTAAATTTATGAGGGATACCTTGAGTGATTACTGACCAGCAACATCCGCACACCTAGCCACAAGGTAAGGTTCACTCAAGTCCCATTATATATATATATATATATATATATATATATATATATATATATATATATATAGGTATATAGGTATATAGATATATAGATATATAGATATATATATATATATATATATATATATATATATATATATATATATATATATATATATATATCTATATATATATATATATATATATATATATATATATATTTATATCTATATATATATATATATATATATATATATATATATTTATATCTATATATATATATATATATATATATATATATATATATATATATATATATATCTATATATATATATATATATATATATATATATATATATGATTTAAATATATACATATATATATATATATATATATATATATATATATATATATATATACCTGATTATAATTGAATGTATCGCGATATATTTTAATACGATGGAAAGATTCAAAAGGTAGGTCACCGAACTATGCTCCTTCTTTTCGGTGACCTACCTTTTGAATCGTTCCATCGCATCATTTTGTTGAAGAACATCGAGATTAAGAGAATCGAAGTCAGAGAAGCCTACAGAAGTTCAAGGAGGAAGAAACAAAACCTATTCAATGCCATACCAGATGACTGGAAATAAGTTATTTTCGACCATTGCTACAGAAGACTACGGTATAGAAGGAGAAAGCTGGAAAATAACCTCAACCATAAATTATATCTGTTAATTGATAGTAGTAAATGGACTCGTGATGCTAATTCGGATTTTGTAATTAATTTATCTGGTTATGACCTTGATGAGTCGGCCTTACCTGCTTTTGGGTATGGTCTGAGTTTTTCTGTAACACCCACTACACATGACTATGTTGGTATATCTGAAGCCTTTTGTAATTTAGAAAAATTTGGTAGTATATCGGATGACAATCTTAATCTTGTTAAAGGTTTTATCTATGGTGTCAATTCATTCCCCTCCTATTCAAATGTACCATTAAGATTCCTAAAAGTTTACAAAAAGCTGAAAAATAATGACGAACTTCATTTCACGAAAGCTGATAAGTCTAGCGCCTTGGTTATACTAAATAAACAAGATTACAAAGATAAACTGTACTTACTGCTGAGTGATGTTAATACCTATGATCTACTGACATCAAATCCATCTGAACGTGTGATTTCTCATTTTAATAAGAAGGTCAAAAGTATCTTAAAAAAAAAATAATAAAGATTTGATTAAACAATTTGTAACAATATCTCCAACTTTACCTTATTTGTATGGTCTTGTAAAAACACATAAACCTGGCAACCCCATTAGACCAATTATCAGTTCTGTTGGGTCATGTACTTATAAGCTTTCAAAATGGCTGGTTAAGATTCTTTCACCTTTAGTTGGAAGCATTTCGAATTCCAATATCAAACATAATGTAGATCTGATAGAAAAACTGAATAGCACAACTATTAATTTTAAGTTTAAAATGATTAGTTTTGATGTTGTATCTCTGTTTACAAAAGTACCTATACATGACTTGCTTGAATATTTAGCTGAATTTTTAGACAATTATGATTTACCCTTGTCCACTCATAATATTTTAGAACTGGTTAAACTCTGCATTTGTGATTCTGTTTTTACTTTTGATGACAAATTCTATACACAAAACTTTGGTATGGCAATGGGAAATCCTCTTTCGCCTGTTTTAAGTAATTTATATATGGAGTTTTTTTAAACAAGATTTTTACCTAATATTTTGCCTTATGGTGTTCTGTGGTATAGGTATGTTGATGATATTTTTTGCATATGGCCTCTAACCGAAAATGTAAATGCATTTCTCTTTGAACTGAACAATTTGGTACCTTCCATTAATTTTACTTGTGAAGAAGAACGGGATGGTTGTCTTTCATTTTTGGATGTAAATGTTCACCGTACTCTAAATGGCTTCAAATACTCAGTGTATAGAAAACCTACAAACGTAAATTCCTATATTCACTATTATTCCAACCATAGTAATCAAGTTAAGAAGGCTACTTTTTCTTCTATGTTTTTAAGAGCCTTACGTATCTGCAGCCCGGAATTTCTTCAGGAAGAGTTTGAAAATATCTTCAACATATCGGAGAAATTGAAATACCCTAGATATTTTATTGAATGTGCTTTACAAAAAGCACAAAGAACGTTTTATTCTATAACTCCGAGAATGGCTTTTAATAATGATAATGTGCTCGTTTTACCATATAGTGACCTCTTACGGAGGGTTCAGAGTTTTTGCAAGAATTTTAATATTAATGTTGTTTTTAAATTTTCAAATACACTGAAAAGCATACTAATAAGGAATTCTCCCAAAGTTTCTCAGGGCTGCATTTACAGGGTTCCTTGCATGAACTTCAATTGTTTTTATCTGGGACAATCTGGGAAGGGACTGGACACCAGAATTAAACAACACAAATATAGTGTGAGAACGGGACAAATTTCGAATGCTTTGATTTTACACATTAATAATTTTAATCACATGATTTATTGGGAGGGGGCAAAAGTTGTTTTATATTGTAATAATATAACCCGTAGGAATATAATTGAATCTGCTTTTATCAAATATCACAGTGACTTAATGAATGTAAGCCAGGGTATGTACAAACTGGACCCATTTGTTGTTAACGAGATTTGTAAGATTGTTTCTTTTTAATCACCTGTTGAACTGTTCTGTATCTGCTGTACTAGTTTTAACCGGACTTTGAATACTTGTTTTCATTCTTTTCAGTTTACTTTGTTAGATATTCTCTGTGTTTTTAGCATTGTACCTCGAAAATGTGTTGAAATAACACGAAACGCTCGGTATACCTTCTTTTATTTTTCCTGTGGCCTTGGCTGAATATATATATATATATATATATATATATATATATATATATATATATATATATATATATATATATATATATATATAAAATATATATATATATATATATATATATATATATATATATAAATATATATATATATATATATATATATATATATATATATAAAATATATATATATATATATATATATATATATATATAATATATATATATATATATATATATATATATATATATATATATATATATATATATATACTGTATATATATATATATATATGTATATATATATATATATATATATATATATATATATATATATATATATATATATATACTGTATATATATATATATATATATATATATATATATATATATATATATATATATATATACTGTATATATATATATATATATATATATATATATATATATATATATATATATATATATATATATGTACTGTATATTTCTGCTCCCGAGGTGTTGCACTGTGTGCCCTACTAAAAAGGACCTACCAGAATCCTATCAGCCATTAACTTCAAAGAATTTTTATCCTTTCTACCTCCGACAATGAAGTTGGGAGGAGGTTATGTTTTTGCCCTTGTTGACTTGTTTTTGAAATACTCCCTAGCCACAATTTTATTAATACAGTAGTGAAACTTTCAGGGAGTAATTGTTATGCTGAGACGTGGAAGTGATTCCGTTTTGAAAGTCCTAGGTCAAAGGTCAAGGTCAAGCAAAAGGTCGACCGAATTAACCCTAACCTTAACCTCAAGTTTGCACATGGTTGTCACACAGACCTCTAGTATGTCTAAGCTCTAAATTGATCCTGGGAAAGGCAAGCTGGTTTTGAGAAATAAGCAGCCATGACGGAGGTCTGTCTGTCTGTCTCTTCCTCAATCCCCACAGCACCAGTATTAACACTGGGCTTCCTCGATTCTTCTTCCTCAGTTCCATGGCACTGACCTAAGACTGTCCCTCAATATTTTGCCATATCTTTCCTTAATTAACCTTTTATGACCTGCGTCTGTTGTCCTGATCCATTTCGCTGCTGGTGATAGAAGGACGTCTGCAGTCTTTGATATTTCATAAGGACCACTCGTGGCCTCATGAGTTGAGTCTATAGAAGAGACTCGCGAAAAGGGATGATTATAATTCACTAAATGCGTTAATGTGAGTTTGCAAGTAACGTTGCAAGGACAGCACCGGGTTTAGCACCGAGAAGCAAAAGTTGCAAATCATATTTCTGGCGTAATAAAATTGTGGAAAAAACTCCGCTTTACCTTTTTCCTGATTCCCCAAAAGAACACAGCCAAATTTACTTCCTCACCTGCAGAATATTTGGCGGATTCCTTTTCAGAGAGAGAGAGAGAGAGAGAGAGAGAGAGAGAGAGAGAGAGAGAGAGAGAGAGAGAGAGAAAGATTTCCTTTTTATTAAAAGAATACTTTTAAATGTCGACTATGACATTAAGCAATAAATATCCTCTATCTATAATAGACTCTCAGTTCTTGAAGGAAGGTTGTGGCTTTGGAAGGATATATATAGAAGGCAGTTTGAGCCATCCTTACTCTCTCAAAAGTCCAGTCTGAAAGGATTAATTATCGAAAGGAGATTATTGAGACCCTATCTAGAGAGTCTTAGTCACTTGGAGTACTTGAAGAAAGGATGGGATTATGGGAGGTATCCGAATATAAGGAGTTTAAGACAGGTAGGAAGATAAAAAGGGTTTGGTTATAGAAGGAAGTTTCTTAAGATCCTTTTGGGACTTTTAATGCTTAGTGATACTGTTTAGGGTATTTCTATTCGAGATATTATAGTCACGTAAGAATGTGCATTAGACATTCTTTTCACAACCCAATCTTATTAGCTCGAATATATATATATATATATATATATATATATATATATATATATATATATATATATATATATATATATATATATATATATTGAGTTTCACTAATTCTGCTTCAAAGATTTGGTCCTAACTGAAATATTCTAAATACCACAGCAATAAATGTAACAAGATGAACAAGTAGATTACCATAACTGAGTTATCATTCGAAAGGAGAGAAGTGGTTACCTATTATGGTATTTGATAAGACAAGACTAAACTTCCATCCAGGAAATATGCATTTACAGACTCACTCACACTCATGTTTACTTGTGGAGTTTGCAAAATGGGGCGGTTGGAGAGACCTGGGGGTCTTTGTAGCGAGGCTTTTATTTATCCTATTGACTGACGTTGTGTTTCTTGCATAGTTCTTCGGTTGATGAAGGAATTGGTGAGTTTGATTTGGAATTAGGTTCATTTCCGGGTCTGAAGTCTTCTTGTTATGCGTCATCTTCTGAATTTTTTTTTATTAAACGCTCTTTGTCTCGTGTGAAATACTGCAGATCCTGTTCACTATTATGATATTAGGGTTGTTGTTGGCTGATTTGTAACGTCTCTGTCTGGTGTTTGCCAGTCGGGGGTTCGAGCCCCGCTTAGTCTCGTTAGTGCCATTAGTTTCTGCAAACATGCCATCCTTGTAACCTGAAGATGGGGTGTTTGGGGGAGCCTATAGGTCTATCTGCTGAGGGGAGCCTATAGGTCTATCTGCTGAGGGGAGCCTATAGGCCTATCTGCTGAGGGGAGCCTATAGGTCTATCTGCCTAGTCATCAGGAGCCATTGGCTGGCCCTCCCTTAGTCCTAGCTTGGGTGGAAAGGGGGTTGTCCTACTTGATAAGGGAATGTCACTGTCCCTGGCCTCTGCCATTCATGAGCGACCTTCAAGTCTTTAATTGTTTGAAACTCACTTGCTCTTCATATACGGTTTTGTTGGCTTTTGTTCCTCCTCACTACGTTTTATACTTATTTATTGTATGTTCCGAATTCTGTATAATGGTAAATTTTTATCTGCTAATTCTCTGTTTATTTCTGAGTATAAAATCTTCCTTTATACTTACCCAATTTTATTGCTATATTTGCTATTATCGCAATTATTGTATCATTTTGCATATTGTTGAGAAGACTATTTACTTTAACCAGAAAATTCCCTTTATTCGTAGCTGTTCCTTAAGGTGTAACTTGTACTATCATTGCCAATGGATGTTGCATCTCTGTTTGCTTTTATCTCTTATATTTTCTATTTAATTAAACCCATTCTCACTAGACCTTTAGCTGCTCAAAGTCTGTTGCTGGTTGCAGTTGACACTTTTCTTTGTACTTTCTGAACATTACTTGTATGTAGGGTCTTATTATGACCTTTCAGAGCTTATTTTGAAGCTTTTTTTTTATCTCAAGAACATCCCTTATACCGAATATGCTTATAAGAATAGCTTTTATTGTAAAATGAAAGTTTCAAAAACATTCCTTGGTCAATATATTGACTTTGGATGTACTCATAGGCTAAGAAGAGGCCTCCAATTATGGCTCTCTATTCCAACTTCAGTGTTCCCAATTTTATTTGGGATTTTTATCACATTATACACCTCATATTCCTTTCAGTCCTAAATGTAAGCTATTCCTCTCTATATCCTGATTCTGTTAAGTCAAGATGTTCGGCTAAGAGTATTTTGGGAGTGTTATATTATGTGGGTCAATCACTTCAAACTGTTCCTTTAGAAAGACCGTCTTGTTGTTTGTCCTGAAGATCTTCCCAAAGTCATCTTTGTCTACATTGACGAAGAATGCTGAGTTAGCAGCGTGGTTTACTTTGTGAACTCTGACTATAAGGTTTGTTTTACACTCACAGAATTGTCAATATATTTTTTAAGGCGCCAAAATGAATGAAATTATTTAATGCTTTGCTAGGATATATTATCAAGGGGATATATTGATGCATTATATTAAAAAGCGTTCATAGATGTATACATCTGTGGATGGATATTATATAA
>NW_027171977.1:25000-27500 GCF_036898095.1 Palaemon carinicauda
ATTGAGATATCAATGCTTTAAGTGTAGGTTAACTGACCTTTTTGTGCCAAAGAGATGACTTCAGACATCTCCTCGTGAAAAGACTTGATTTCTTGATTGGCTGGGAAGAAGGAAATAATCCTTTGAACAACGTATTGTAACTGTTATGCTCTCTGAAATCTTCTCTAACTGATAAATAAATACATATGGCTCTACTGAACGAAGTAATTAGGAAAGCAAATGAACAAGAACAAAAACAGCAAATATATCCAGGATATCGATCAGACAAGTAATCCCAAAATATTTAAGGTTGTGTTTATATAAAGATGTCATTCTAATCTTTATTTTTTAACTATAGATTTCATAAACCATCATAACTGAATAAGAAAAAGAACTTACCTGCTGCTGATACATAAGTCAAGTATTCCAAGTCTTCCCCTTTGAGACACTGTGCAGTCTCTCGGCTGAGCCCTGAAGTAGAAAAGGAGATAAGAAAAAAAAAGGACTTATGACATGAAGAGAATTCTTATTATAGAGGGATTGTAAATTTGTTCTATAGTAAGAAGTAATTAATTGACTATTAACTTGATTTTATGATATCACATATATGGATATATATATATATATATATATATATATATATATATATATATATATATATATATATATATGTGTGTGTGTGTGTATGTAATATATATATATATATATATATATATATATATATATATATATATATATATATTCATATATATATATATATATATATATATATATATATATATATATATACATATATATATATATACATATGTATGTATGTATGGATATATATACACACACGCATATATATATATATATATATATATATATATATATATGTATATATATGTATATATATATATATATATATATATATATATACATATATATATATATATATATATATATATATATATATATATATATATACATATATATATATATATATATATATATATATATAAATATATTTATATATATATGTGTATATATATATATATATATATATATATATATATATATATATATATACAGTATATATGTATATATATATATATATATATATATATATATATATATATATATATATATATATATATATATAAATATATTCATATAATGGTAGATTATTCAAAAAATATCTCATCAAGATAAAACGATACGCATTTAGGAAAGATGATCAAAATTGCTGGAATAATAAGTACCTTTCACGTGTTCCAGTTCATGATGGAGTTCTGAAAAAAAAAAAGTTTTACCATGAGCGTATATTGCAATCAAATATATTGCCTCAAATTATCTAATACGAGTATAGTCATTAGGGTAGGAAATATACAAGGAGGAATCAATTTACTCTAAATATTTTGAAGATTACCTTGAAAATAAGTTTTCTGATTCCCTTGTTCCTGCTGCACATCTGAAAATAAAAATGTCTCAAATTACTGGTGTGTGTTTTAACTAATAAAAATGCAATAAATACTCTTAAGTCTTAAAAAAAAGAAAAAGAAATAGAGCGTAGCTGATGAAAGACAACTCTTATATATGATATGACGTATTTCAATCTCATTCAACTGTGTCAAAATAAAACACAGATACTGTATATGCAACGAAAGCTCTTGAATATCCTTCAAAAGTGTGAAAACTATTGAATGTACACTCAAGGCTCTTGAATAACATACAGGAATGTCAAGACTGAAACAATACTGCATATTCAATGAATAATAGTTTTTGCTATTGCAAGATTATCTCAAAGAAAAACAACTGTTGTGTAAATATCTTTCAATAGTATGAAAATAAGACAACGACTGGATATGCAATGATGGCTCCTTAATCACACATAAGTCATCATATAATCATCTTTTTGGGTGTAAAGTGAAGAGATAGAAACAAAGGAAATTAAAAGATTTGGAAAAAATCTATTGGAAAGATTACCTTGAAGATTATTTTCAAGATGTTGAAGTTTGTCCTGCATATCTGAAAATATAAATATTTATTTTTCAAATGGCTGCATAAATTAAGAGAAGAAAAAATCAATATTCTAATAACTTTGTAAATAAGGATATTGTTCAAAATTATGATACATATCTGCTTATGTTATGTAGTTCATCAGATGAAGATTAATATTTACACTAATTATTAGTTGTTGGATTGACAGATTAAATAAAAACTAAAAAAATCATAATAGTCCAGAGACTTACCAGGAATTCTTTGTAGAAGCTCCTCATGCCCTGAAATGAAAGTATAAATCAACTGATTAATCATTCAGAGTGAATAGAAGGAAGATTAGAGGAAAAAAATATATGAAAAAACTTCTGTCTCTATATAATGATTTAAAATCTAACAAAAGAGAAACAAGAAGAAGACGAAAAGAGCTTATTCTCGAATGTCAAGGAAAAAGAGAACGTAGTATATGCAATGAAAACACAACCATTTTAAACTTAATTTAAGCTCTTAAACATAATTGGTGCACAACAAGAAGTCACAG
>NW_027171977.1:45000-72500 GCF_036898095.1 Palaemon carinicauda
TATCAGAGGCCAGGTGATGAAAAGGCGAAACATGTGTTCTTGCTATATCGTTGCCAATTCTTATCTGATTTGCATGAAACTTTTGCAAAGATGTTACCGATTGGAGGTCAGAGGTCAACTGGGTTATTAACTTCCAGAAAGTTCATGAAAAACAAAATGGAAGTTCTTAGACAATTTTCTTGGTGATAAAAGTGGCTGTGGCGAAGGTATGCGCTCTACCGAGTGTTTCTTCTTGTTATATTAGGAACGAATATGAATGGAACTTTTTTATTATTGACATTTCAAATAATCTAATAATAACATAACATACAATTACTAAATCATACTTGGATTTCATTGCATAATTAAGCAATTATCTTTACAATCCCTTATATTAAAAGCGCAAAATAATATAAAATGTTGTAATAACAAACACAATCACTCGAATCTATCATAATCCAAATTTATTGTCCTTGAAAGAGATATAAGGCAATCAATCAACTGTCTCAGTTCTTTAAGGAATAATCAATCCTTCGATGGCATACCATCATTGCAAACTTCCAAATGGAAGGCGTCTCCCTGCTGTGACCGTGTACCTGCCAGACAATCGTCTCCCCAGTAACGTTATAGTTAGAGGGATCAAATGGCGTTGGGGGAGTCACTTCCAAAGGAAACTGTTCGATCTTCTCTCTGAAAGTATAGGTTGACTAGAAAATGCCCTTATTGATAATGGAATGCTTGAAGGAAAGAATACAATATCTTTTTCTATCTTTTCCTTACAGCATGGACGAGAAGCTTTCAAAGGTTATGTTCCTATTTAAGGGGCCATTATGAAAAAAAAATCACAAAAAAAAATACTTAAAAAAAAATCTTCATTCTATTTGACGTCTATATCAGGTCTATAAAGGTAATAATCCCAGGTCTTAATATCAATTATGAAGGGAGGAGAAAGAATTTAAAAAAAAAACGCTAATTTTTTTAGGCTAAATCACCCTGGCGTTGAAAAAACCGTAGGTCAGAGGCCAAAAACCTATGCAGTTTGGAGATGTACTAAGTAACCTTATCAACTTTTATGAATGTCAAATTCATGTCCTTAACAAACGGGGTTGGCCGGCCGTCCCCTTAAATAAAAATTGCTGTGCCATTTTAAAATCAGTTATTTTCAATTGAAACATTTGTGAGAAATGTGTCGTCCACTCCTTGCTTCTGGAGTTCATCTTCGATATGACGTGTCTCTTTATACATTGACTTTCTTAGATTCCTACTAACTTCTCTGTATTAGTCATATATTTTTTTTCATCCTATCTATATATTTATCCTGAAGAGAGAGAGAGAGAGAGAGAGAGAGAGAGAGAGAGAGAGGAGAGAGAGAGAGAGAGAGAGAGAGAGAGAGAGAGAGAGAGAGAGAGAGAGACCAACATAACTGATAAGGTACCAATTTTTTCGAGATTTCCTAAACGACCCCCTCCCCATTACCTCACCCCAACCCAAGAGGTGTACTCTCCCGTCAAAGGTCAAAGGGAAGTAGACATCCATTAAGTTCAATATGTTGTCCCTTTGGAGCTTCTCTTGAAATAGGATTCTATCTGTCGGATAGACTTCACTATGTTTCTTATTTGGATTCTTGATAGTATATTGTGTGATACTTCAACACAGCGATGATAACGATGGTATTGAAAAATCTTTTCCAACTGCTATTTTTCTTATCATATATATATATATATATATATATATATATATATATATATATATATATATATATATATATATATATATAAATAAGGGGATGGGTGAAAGAAAGAGGAGTTGTTGGGGGCTGGAGATAAAGATCAAGTTCCCTAAAAAAGAAGACTATATTAGAGGATGGTAGCTTATACCCAGCCACGTCCAGACTATGTGCTCTACTGTATAAGGTACTAAAGAAGAGAGGTGAAAATGTACTGTTATAAATTTCGTGATCAAAAGTAAAAGGGACCGTGATTGAGTGTTTTGAACCCAGATACCGATAATAGAACCGAAAGGCAGTGAAGGTGTGCGTGTGCATGTCTGTTTGTATAAAAGCAGTCAAGGCATTGGCACACACACATCCACAAACACGCTTAAATAAGTACAAACACACGTGAATTGTTTTAGTCTTTTACTAATAGCTCTCTCTCTCTCTCTCTCTCTCTCTCTCTCTCTCCTCTCTCTCTCTCCTCTCTCTCTCTCTCTCTCTCTCTCTCTCTCTTTAGTTAAAGATTTAATCAAAAGTAGACTTGAAATTGATAAAGATAGAAAGATATACATAAAGAGATGATGAGAGTCAGACATCTTGCTTTGGGTCGAGACAATATCATGATAAGATTAACGTCCTTGACTGACGATGAACAGATCATGTGATTCCCCTGACGTCAATTGCGACCTTCAGTTAATCTTGCACTTAGTGGCATCTCAGTACACACACATACACACAAACACGCACGCACTCATCCACGCACACACACACACACACACACACACGGACCAATTGTAAATCAATGTGTATCATCCACTGCAGAAGAAAACCCACCGTCGTGTCCTTTCACTTGCTACTTTTTTATGGTCTTTCTATGCTAAAATTTCTTAGTTCGTCAATCCATTGTCTTTTCATCCTTCCCAACCTTCCTTTGCAGTCTTTAGGAACTTTTTCTGTTATTTTTAATGTCTCTCCATTATCTGCCTTTCTCATTATATGTCCTCCCCAAGTAAATTTCTCTTTCATATGTTGTTAAAATATCCTCTGCTTTACTTTGCTTTCTGTTCCATGTTGCTCTACTTTCTGTCTCATAGTGTTATTCATATCATTGTTTTCTTCATAGCTCTTTGAGTTGGAACTAGGTTTTGTTCTAAGGCTTTAGTAAAGCTCAAAGTTTCGAAAGCATAAGTTAATACTGGTAGGACCAGCTCATTAAATAATTTTGTTTTTGGAAAGTGTGGCGTTTTACATCTTATGCTTAACCTTTTATTTCTTGAGAGGAAAATAATGTCTTTTAAATAATTATTTTCATTTACAACCATTATTTGCCGTCTCTCTGAATTTTCATTTATATATATATATACATATATATATATATATATATATATATATATATATATATATATATATATATATATATGTATGTATATATATATATATATATATATATATATATATATATGTGAGTGTGTGTGTGTGTGTGTATGTGTGTGTGTATGTGTGTGCACGCCCGCGTGTTTGTGTGTTTCTTTATTGTATATTTGTAATTATATATTCCCTTCCCATGACATTTTTGTAATAATTTCCAGACACAGAGAGAATGACGGATGTTTTGTTATACACTTTTTAGGAGGAAGAAGTCCTTGATTTGTCCAAGTCACTTTAGGGAGAAGTTGCACATTCTGAATGACTAAACCTTTCATGGCTTCAGTATTAAAATTGGAAAAGTTATAATAATTCAATGTGGATTAGATGTTGATCAATGTGATTTCCCATATTTTTTTTCCAGATTTATCTAGTTGTGATCGAGGACAGACTGACAGAGAGAGAGAGAGAGAGAGAGAGAGAGAGAGAGAGAGAGAGAGAGAGAGAGAGAGAGAGAGAGAGAGAGAGAGAGTTTTAAAATGGAAACTCTTCTATTTATTAACTCATATGTAAGATATCCCATTGATCTAGCAGGCAAGTTAAGTTTAAAAAGAAAATCAATATGTATGAGGATGGTTTTAAGCCTCATACATATTGATTTTCTTTTTAAACTTAACTTGCCTGCTGGATCAATGGGATATCTTACATATGAGTTAATAAATAGAAGAGTTTCCATTTTAAAAATCTCTCTCTCTCTCTCTCTCTCTCTCTCTCTCTCTCTCTCTCTCTCTCTCTCTCTCTCTCTCTCTCTCATGGAAGTAGATCATCATCACCTTGATCATCATCATCTCCTCCCATTCTATTGACGCCAAAGACCTCAGGAAGATTCTGCAAATCGGCTCTATTTATACGAGCTTTTAAATCAATACTTCTTCATTCATCATCTCCTACTTCATTTTGATCAAGATTCACCTGGGGTGTCTGCAGCCCCCATAATTACAAACACCCAAAAACTGCATTTGATAATAATGAAACAATAGCGATGGATTTCAACATACATATTGTATAAATATTGGAGATTTATTAAGGTATATTGATATGGAAATTTTGTCCTAAGAAATGGGGTCCTTGGTAGCTATCAAAACCCCCTTATAAGCCCCCCCCCCCCCACCCCCCCCCCACCCCCCCCCCCCACCCCCACCAACCTCCACACGCTGTATACAATGATTCTCTTTTCCGTTTGAAGAAATGCACAAAAACTTATAGAATATTGATTGATTTTGAGCTATGTATTTTTTCCCTATAAATTGATGTCACCTAAAAAGAATTTCCACTGAATATTTGATGATTGAATTGTAATTTTCTATTTTTTTTTTTTTTCAGTTGTCCACTAAATGATGACACCTAAAAAGAGGTTCTCATTCGGTAAATCCGAAGAAGAAAAGTCGGTGAAAAAAAAGGATAGCAGGAAACAGAAGAGCAGAGGAATATATGTAGGGAAACAAATGGAAGAAGAATGACAGCTGGATGTGAGACATAGGATGAAGAAAAAAGAAAAACTCATGTAAGTAGAATAGCACCTAGCCATAAAGCAGAAATTGAAGAGCAGATGGATTTAAGAAGGAACACTAATGTAAACAGATGTGAGGTAAAAGGCAAAAAGCAGATGGATATGAGTATGACTTGAAGCTGAAGTAAAACATCAGATGAATTTGAGAAGGAACACTAATGTAAGCAGAATGGCAGCTGGATGTGAAGAAGAAGCCGAGAAACAGATGAATTTAGGAAGGAAAAATAAAGCAAAAATAATGGCTACTAAACGTGAAGCACAGGAGGAAGACCAAAGAAATAATCACCTTGAAAATAATCAACAAAGAATAACAGTTATAAGAAATCAGGAATCAAGAAATCAAAGAATGACTCGACTTCAGGATAACTAACAAAGAATGATTGTCCTTCGAAACCAAGAAACATCAAAAGGAGCTGAGAATCAATATATTGACAGAGATATGCATAGAGAATTAAGAGCATGTCCTTTTATATGATGTACAAAGACATCTTGGTGCCTTCACTTACAATCCAAGATACCCCTATGAAACAGAAGTCATAGTACAAATTGGCTTAATATCACACCTGTGTAATGACTGTGACGCTCAGAAATGGAAGAATGAAGCTCCATAGCTGTGTTAGAGTGGAGGGAGGATTAGACTGCCTTCGTTAGTTGAATAATCTGAATATCTGAAAAACTCCAACCATTCATAACATATCCTCAAAATCATTCTACTCTGCAATAATACTTTCCAGATGAGTTCATTTGGAGAAATATTTATGAATGACGGGAGATTTATGCCCACATTCAAATCGAATAGCCAATATACCCTGCTAGTATATATATATATATATATATATATATATATATATATATATATATATATATATATATATATATACATATATATATATATATGTATATATATATATATATATATATATATATATATATATATATATACATGTATATATACATACATACATATATATATATATATATATATATATATATATATATATATATATATATATATATATATATATATATATATATATATATATACATATATTTACATATATATACATATATATATATATATATATATATATATATATATATGTATATATTTATACATATATATACAAACATACATATATATATACACACACACACACACACATATATATATATATATATATATATATATATATATATATATATATGTATATATATACATGTATATATTTATACATATATGTATATATATATATATATATATATATATATATATATATATACATACATATATATATATACACACACACATATATATATATATATATATATATATATATATATATATATATATATATATATATATATATATATACAGTATATATATATAAAAAAAAAATATATATATATATATATATATATATATATACAGTATATATATATATATATAAATATATACATATATGTATATATATATATATATATATTTATATATATATATATATATATATATATATATATATATATATATATATATATTTATATATATGTATATATATGTATATATATATATATAATATATATATATACACATATATATATATAAATATATATATATATATATATATATATATATATATATATATATATATATATATATATATATATCCATATATATATATATATATCCATATATATATATATATATATATATATATATATACATATAAATATATATATAGATATATATATATATACATATATATATATATATATATATATATATATATGTATATATATATATATATATATATATATATATATATGTATATATTTAATCTATGTGTTTATGTGTGTGTTGCTGTGTGAAAATCCAACAGACATTCACAATTCTTTGCTCTCGATCTTGTAAAAAAAAAGGTTGTTTTTTTCTCATCAATCCCAAAAAAATCTTATTTTGATATGTGAATTCTTCTGGGAACAATTTATATTACTCCAACACCAAAAACAAACATTCAACCCATACTGAGATAAACGTCTGCCTTGGCTTTTCTTTGGCAGATATCAACATGAAAATTGATACGGACAAAGTTAATATCAATCCTATAATTCTATTCCATTTGTTTTTTTCCAAGTTATTATTATTATTATTATTATTATTATTATTATTATTATTATTATTATTATTATTACTCTTTCAGTACCATCACCTCCGAGTAATCTAACGATCGAAGCGGGGAGCGTGCGGGAGGCCCTCGCATTGTGGGACCCCCCTCAGACGGGCAGTTACTCGGCCTTCAAGCTCAAGGGTCACCCCAATCTCCGAGTCCGAGAGCAGCATTGCCAACTTCCCCATCTCTGAGAACCAGATGACCTTCGCCCTTGAGAATCTGACGCCGGGGGGCGTCGTGCGAGTTGCAGCTTTACACCGTCTACGAGACCGAAGAGAGTGACGCCTACATCACAGTCCATTTCACCACCAGTGAGTCTCGTCTCGTCTCGTCTTGCTTGACTCTGGTTACCTCCGCCAACGAAGATGGAAGGTTATGTTTTGGTTCCTAGTTCGTGTGTTTGTTTGTGACCAGCTTTCTGGCCACAATTCTAATCATAAAGTAATGAAACTTGCAGGGATTAACTGTGATGTAAATAGCTATAAATGATTATTATATTTTGGAAGGTCAAGATGAAAGGTCAAGGTTACAGACAAGAAAAAAATGTCTAATTATCGTAATCAGCCATAAGTTTGGACATTGTTGTCACAGGGACTTCAAACTTGGTGCATATTTGAGATCCTGAAAATCCACGCCGATTATTACACCTTAAGGTTAAAGGTCAAGGTCAAGCAAAAGGTCTAGAAATAAGCAGCTCTATGCTCTACTGAGTGCCCCTCTAATTCCCTTCTTATTCCAATGGGTTATTTAATTCATTTACATCTGAAGATTCTCTTATTAATAAATCGTGCTCTATGTCCTCTGTTATTGGTATTATTATTATTATTATTAATTGTTATTAATTATTATTATTTGTTTTTTCGTTACTCATTATTAGTTATTTATTGGTTATTAATTTATTACTTATTATCAATCTTTTTTATTGTTTAGTATTTATTATTTATTATTTTCTATTTATTATTTATTATTTACTATTTATTATTTATAATTTATTATTTATTATTCATTATTAAAAAAAGGAAGGGGATTAACCATCCCAGTGAGTCAAGCTTGACGTCTATAGATAAATTTAGTAAGAAAAATATATAAATAATTAACAAAACAATTGGTTTATGTATCAATAAAAAAAAGAAGTTATGAAATAAGAGTTTGTGATAAAAAGAGAACATTTTCTTGGAAATTTTTAAATCTGAAAGTTGGAGAAATTTTCAGAGCCCGATGAAATATCAGATAATGAAAAATCATTCAATAACTTATTCTTTTATGATTCCCATTTGTTTTATGAACATTTATGAGCTATTTACGGCTTTTAATGTTTATTTATGATATAATATTATTTTCTTTTATTAATGTGCACAAATCTGCATTCAAATACTTATTTAAGGACCATGCCTTTTTTACGTCTTGGTTCTTGCATTTGCGTATAGGTTTAAAAATAAAATAAACCCACAAATTATAAAAAGAGAAAAAATAGATATATAAATGTTTAGCTTTTGAAGGGACTGTCTCCTTTCCTCTTCATAAAACAAATGGAAAACTGTGCATTTCAATGCATGTTTATAAACCTTACATTTGTTTACCTCCTCCTACCGCCTTCAGGACCCAATGCACCTGGGAGGTTCATCATGTGGTACCGGAATGAAACGGCAATTTTGGCGCTGTGGCATCGGCCTCACCCGGACGGAATCTACTCCCATTACCAAGTAAGTGGATACGACACCAAAGGATTTATTGTAATGGGTTTGGTGTCTTGTTTGGAATGAACAACTGGCCTTAATTTGTAGTTATAAGCTCTAAAAGTTTTTTTTTTTTTTTGGAAATATCTTTTTTAGAATTATGATATGGTAAATTAGCACAACGGTGTACTTATTGTGTATGAGTGTGGCTGAATGCGCTACGTGTATGCGTAATTATAATAATGTAGACTTATTTGACATTGATTATTCACTCTATAGAACATTTTCATTTTAATCAGGATACTAAATTTTTGGAGTTTGGTCTTTATTGTCCACTACGGGACATTATATCTGCTAACTTTTTTTTTTTTTTATATAAAACCAACCATTCACTTTATATTATCCGTCAATATCATGGGAATGTTTTGGCCCAATATTATTATCAATATTGCTGTTATAATTGGTATGAAGTCCATATCCCTCTCAATCTGATAACTGCAATTTACCGTATTGTCGCCTTATCTGTTTAAAATGTTAGATATTTATCGACACCAGATATTTCCTTAGTTCACCTAAGTACTGCAACGTGCTATGCATATCTCACTAGCATTATCAGTAGGATGAACATGCTGTGCTTGTAAGGCTTAGTGACACTGGGCTGTTTCTACTTTCGTTGTTCTTGTTTCAATTTTTAATATCATTACATTTGAATTTTGTATAATTTGATTTTACTCAGACGGCTTTTTTTTTCCCGGTCCTCTACAGCAGGGGAACCCTACTCTCTACAGGCCATACACTCATTTTATATTGTTCACTCAGAGTATTCAACATTTCATATCACATATTGCTCATTTACTGTTAAATCGTCACTGTCAAAGGACATATATTTGGGGGAGAGAGAGAGAGAGAGAGAGAGAGAGAGAGAGAGAGAGAGAGAGAGAGAGAGAGAGAGCTAATTCCACCTCTGTCCTTGCTGTTTGCCCTTCCCCTATCAGCTCCTCTTTTTATCTTTCCTATATTAATTTCCTCCTCTTTGATAGTCGTTGTCATCGTTACCCTTTCACTATTCCTTTCTTCCCCATTCTCTTCTGTACTCTGCTCTCCCTATTCCTCATCTCCCTAATTTCACTTCACCATTTTTTTACTATTTTCCATTTTCCTTCCTCTTTCCTCTACTTATCATTAGAGTCGACATTGGTTCTGGAATATTTCATCTGTTTTTTTTCTTTTTCTGTAGTTCTGCGTGTTCTCTTCATGAAGAGAGAGAGAGAGAGAGAGAGAGAGAGAGAGAGAGAGAGAGAGAGAGAGAGAGAGAGAGAGAGAGCGGTGGCGTAAGTTAAGAGCACTCATTTAACCATTTTCCTTTTACTGGAACAGTCGTTGACTCTGTCTGCCTTATTATATTTTCTGTCTTATAAAGTTGAAAAGTTCAGAATGATTCTCTTCCCTTCCCTTAAATGTCCCCATTGAAATCTTTCATGAATTCAATAAAAGTGCTTATGTTCATCATATCCTTAATTATAATAGAACTCCTCATCCCTTCTACAGTTACTAGCACTGATTGTACCTTTTGTCTCATCAGTTATTATTATTATTATCATTATTATTATTATTATTATTATTATTATTATTATTATTATTATTTTTAGTAGTAGTAGTAGTAGTAGTAGTAGTAGTAGTAGTAGTAGTAGTAGAAGCTACGTTACAACCCTACTCAGAAAACCAGGATGCAATGATGCTATAAGCTCAAGGGCTCCAACAGGTTAAAATACCCCAGTGAGGGAATGAAATAAGGCAATGAATAAACTACAAGAGAATTAGTGAACAATTAACAAAAAATAGGCTGAGAACAATGACAACATTATAATAGATCTTCCATGTACAGTACAAACTTTAAAAGGTTAAAGAAATACAAGAGGAAGAGAAATATGATATATAATAGTGTGTCTAAGAGTGCCTTGAAGCGAGAGATCTCTTCCCCAAGGCAGTGGAAGACTATGGTACAGAAGCTTATGGCACTAATCAAAACTGGAGTATAATGTTTGGATTTTGGTGTGTTCTTCTCCTAGAAGAGCTGCTTACCATAACTAAAGAGTCTCTTCTACCATTACCAAGAGGAAAGTAGCCACAGGACAATTACAGTGCAGTAGTTTAACACTTGATTAAGAAAGAATTGTCTGGTAATCACAGTTTTGCCAGTTCTATGAGGACAGAGGAGAATTTGAAAAGAATAGGCCAGAGTAATCGGTTTATTTTTAGGCGAAGGAAAAAGGAGCCGTAACCAGTGAGAGGGATCCAATGTAATACTGTTTGGCTAGTCAAGTCAAAGGACCCAATAACTTTCTAGTGGTGGTATTTCAACGGGTGGCTGGAATATTATTAAAAAGGTTCCAGACCTCATTGTCATATATTTAATTACATTTGATGACCAGGGTAACAAGGAGGGAGACTGGTGTATTTTGCAGTCAGTAAAGGTGGAATAATTATTTCCATAGTTGGATTAGGCTGTTCTTTGTCCAAACCTAATTAAAAATTGTTGAATCAGAAGCTTAGATCTCCATACAGTTCTTGAAACAGTTTACGATGATGTTCAGAAACTCGTCAAATGAAAATCTAGTCATTGGAGGTACTCTTTCCAGCAAAAGGACATCAACAAATATACATGGACATCACCGTGTGGAAATTACTGAAATAAAAGAGATCACATAACCATTAATAAAGAGAGAAGGAGGGCAGAAATGTAAAAAACCTGTGAATGTGCAGATATTAGTAGTAATCACCAGGTCCTTATTGACAGACTAAAATTAAAAACTGAAAGCATTCAACAGAAATGTAGATAGAATACCAAGGTTCGATACAACCAAGCTTCTGGAAGATGATCACAGAGAAACATTTGCAATTGAATATAGGAATCGATTTCAAGTTTTGGAGATTTTGAGAGATGAAGGACAGACACTTCATGAAGAAGGGTGTGATATTAAGGACATATATCAGTCGTTAGTAGTCACGTTTTGGGACATGCACTTAAAAGGAGAAGCCATGGATGTAAAGTGATACTTAGGATACTATAAAAAGAGACAAAGACAGATATTGAATGGTGAAGGTTGTCGAGGAAGTAAGGAAAATTACAAAGTACAGGGTGCTAAGTAATCCAGCATCGATAGAGGTCAAAATAAAAGCGGAGTACTTTTGGAAATGTGTTGTCAACTATGTTGTTCATCCTCATCGTGGATTGTGTAATGCATAGAACAGTTGGGGATAGAGGAGAAGTATTGGGCTTGATTGGTAGCAGGAAATTAGTGGTTCTTGAATATGCTGATGACCCTGTCCTTATTAGCAAAACTCCACAGGATTTAGAACGTTTTCTTACCAAAATGCATTAAATATCACACGAGGTTGAGTTCAAGAAAAATAGAAAGAGGACAAAGATGATGAGAACGATATATGGAATTGGAGATGGAATATCATTAGAAGGAGAGAAGATTAATAAGTTAGAATCATTTACATGTTTTGGATCTATGATCGTTTATACAGGTTATTGAGAATTGGAGTTCAATGAAAGATTGAGTAAAGCAAATCAGACAATGGGTAGGTTAAGCAAAATTTTCAAGCTGTATATCAGTTTAGTGAGATTAGTATCACTCTATGGTCATGAGCCATCGTTTGACAATGAAACAACATCCAACAGATTTTGTAAATTTTAGAACAAAGCCCCTTGACTTGACTCGACTCTTCCGGTGTAAACGGTTTCTTCAAATATCCATACAAATTAATGTTAAACTGGGGTGGCGAATCATGACGCGTGATGACTTGCCTTGACTTGACGTGACTCGACTCGCTTGGTGTAAACGCAGCCTTAAGCTTGAGAAGGTCATAGGTGAGCATTGAATTTCAATGACTGATATTTACGATTAGTTATTGTGTATTTTAAAATAAAAACGATTCTATTAAGGCCAGGAGAAAACTTTTTAGCAGACGAAGGACCCTATGATTGTGGTAAAAGGTTGAGAAGTGATAATGATGGCAAGTTCAAGAATAGAGAGTTCAAATAGTTCAAGGTAGAAAACAAAACAAAGCATGAAACTTTTCCACCCATGTCTCCTCATCAGAACGGATCAGAAGAAAGGCTGTTCAGAACATTATTTCAAATGGCTAGATGTCTACTTTACACTCGAGTCTACCGAAATATTTGTGTACCAATGTCGTTATATCATCAGAGTATATAAAAAATATGAGTTACAATCCTAGATCAGAGAAAGACCCCTTTTGGAGCTTTCACGGGAAGTTGGCTAAATCTAAGCAATTTGTATATGTTTGGTTCTCAATATTTTGCTCCTGTAAATGATGAAAAGAAATTAGATGTTGAAACTGAGGAAGGAGTATTTGTTGGATATGATAAAGGAGGTCCTCTTCATCATGTATATTTTCCTTCTCAAAGCAAAATTAAATGATCCTGATCTGTATGATTTATTAAGGGAACTTTTGCAAATAAAATGATGATGATTATTAGGTGAGAAAATATAATGTAAAAATTGATGTTATTGAATCAAATGTTTCTGAACAATAGGAAAAAGTAAATGAACTAAGATACCCAAGTAGAGAACGTAGTAGGCTTCAGTATCTTAATGATTATATTGATTGTTTGTCAGACCATGCAAATATAAATAATGATTATAATTATCATATGAGTTATATAATTCAAACATATGATGAAAAATCTAATGAATAAAGAAAAGCTATGGATTCAGAGATTGAGTCACGTTTGAGACAAAAAGCAAAGCTGGGGTGAATGTACAGTAGTGAGTTTGGACAGGGTAAGCTACGAATACAGTATTTTAAGGGGGAGTCTCCTTGGGGCCTAGTCATCCTATAGGTAATGATAGTGGTCTTAGGTTAGGTTAAGTGGGGGAACCTTAGATTAGGTAACGTTCTTGTTTGTGTTTCCCTTAAAAAATGTAGTTTATCTAGGTTCCAATAGTTTGAAACCATCTGTAAATATACTCGTGTCAACATGATTTGTTGGCTCGCCCTATACGGCAATTGTCTACATTTTTTTGGACATACGCTTCCAGTACCTTGGAATATTAATAAATTTTCCGTAATTTTGAATGAAAATATTTATAAAATATCACCTACTCAATGGTTTCATAATCATACTTAAGTGAAAATGCATGTTATATTGTATTCCTAATTGCTTTTCTGAGATTTGAATATACTACTTCAATCTGTATTTCACTATCCTTTTACATGGATACACTTATAACTAATGTTTAAACATGTGAATTTTGGGGAATACAAATTGAGTTCTGCTCCTAATCATCCTATTTATTTATGGGCTGTATATATATATATATATATATATATATATATATATATATATATATATATATATATATATATATATATATATATATATATATATATATACATAAACAAATGGTAGAGCCTCTGGGAGTTCTAGAATTACCGGAGATTCCTGTACCCATGATTTGAAAATGAGGATGTCCATTATCGTGGGATAATCTCCAGAAAGGAACTCCCAAGACACTTAAAATCTTATCATCTTTCACAATTTGATAAACTGGAATAAATGGCAGTTAGTCTACCTTTTGCAGGCATAAATTTTCTTAGCTCGTCAATCCATTGTCTTCTCTTCCTTCCCCTGTTTCTTCTTTTGCAATATCTAGGGACCCATTCTGTTATTCTTAATATCCATGTTTTGTCTGTCATTTTCCTTATATGTCCTCTTCATTTCTTTTTGTTTGCTCTCATATCCATGCTGCTCTTTTTCTGCATCTGTATCTGTAAATAGCTCTTGTGCTAGGTTTTTAGTAAGGCTCCTAGTTTCTGATACATATGTTAATACTGGTAGGCCCCTACAAATAAAGCTTCTTGTAAAGGAATGTGGAGAAATGAACTTTGCGCAGAAAATCAGTAAGCTTCCCAGGTATCAATGGGTCAGATTCACAAAATAGGGAAATAGCATATCTCTCCTCTAACAAAATATTTAATCAGATATCAGAAGTTTATATGCTATCCCCCTGGTGGTAGTGTCAGCCAAGGGGTGTGTTCACACACAAAATGAAAAAAAAAAACCTTACGTACACTTTCTCAAAAAACTGTGGAGATGGATGCATCGTATGTCCTAGTGCAGACGGTCCACCTGAATGTTCCACCACTTGTATTCATTCCCCTGTTGGGGTGTTAACTGAACTCGCTCTCATTCATGTGTATCCCCTTATTGAACATGCATCCGTGATTGTAGATTACAGAAAACTATTACCCAATGCTCATTGGCCAAGGAGGAGATAAAACCCTTTCTTCCTGCACCATCCAATTATGAACAAACTCTGTATACGTTCCTTAATTAGCACCTTCACAAAAAGGAACGGCTGATTCTAAGCTTTGACCATTCTTAAGAGATTCAAAAAGGGTTCATTGCTTCTTAACTGACAGACGTGGATTCCAGTATTTGACCAGAAAATTGACACTATAAATGTGACAACATGTATGTCACATTTCTCAAATACAATATTAAAATTTTTTTTTGAAATATTGATAATGAACAAATATATTCATAGACGTCAAAGTCCTCACTTCCATCCTACCACCAGTCTTGATCTAGTCACCCCTACCCTACCAGCTCCCAGACCTTCCAAAATTCCTTCTTTTCCTCTGCATCCCTCTGCTCACTCATCAGATAGAATCATGGGGCCTAGAAACCCGTGCCCGTAGTTTTCCACATTGTCTCCGAAGTTCTTATGATTTTAAAGATCCCACAAACCTCTTATGGGTTAGGTTAATGGGTTATTTTGTGTTTAGTAAGCCTGGTTTTTGGAATGCCAGAAGCCCACCGTGGAACCCCTGTATAGTAAGAAAAAGAAAATTAACATCAATGCAGTTGCACTCTTTAAGCTGAGCAACTGATACCAGACTACATTCTTTGAGTACCTCTTGCTAAGCCAGCTACACCAGCCAAATTGAGATCCCCTACCAAGCTCAGGGCAATATTGGTGTGTGTGTGTGCAGCAGGTTGATGGTTTGCCAAGCCACAACGTAAGCACAGGTTGAGGCATCTGCAACACTCCTCCATACGGTACTCTGATTTTCGGCACTATGCACAGTACCTCCTCTGGAATTGAGGAGATCTATCCGGGGTGCGCGATGGTGGCAAGTGCAATTCCAAAGGTGCCGGTTTGGGGACAGGTCAAGGAGGATTGCGTAAATACGCTCTGTCTGGTCCAGGTGAACGGCTCGGGGCAGCCAATGCAACCCTTGTCCGCATACAAACTATGCCATGACTGTCCCACACGACTTATGGCCAAATTCTTTGCCTTCTAGCTTGGCTGACGGGATGCCACGTCGAGAACACTCAACAGGTTTTAAACATCCTGCCAAGTGGCCTGACGGCCAACGGAGACATTCATGGTGGCCAGAGACTGTTCCAGCCAACTCGCAGCTCTGCTTGGAACAGTTCCTAGGAGCTTCCGCCTAAGCTCTGTCCGGTCCAAACAACAGCGAGGATAGGCCGACCTGTACAGGGAGGCCAACCGGACAGCGTATATCTTCAGCAGTTCGCCTTCGCCACAGATGGCACTGCTGAACCGGGCCTTCCTACCCGCATCACGCCTCCCTCGGGCTTCTTGGCACCAGTTGAGGAGGCGTTCCTCCATGTCGTGGTATGAGATCTCGGGACCCTCCATGGCCGAGAACGCCTCCTTGATTTCTCCCTTTGGAAATTTCCCGAGATCAACAGTCCACCGGCCTGAGCTTCCTGCGGTATACTTACTCGCACAGTAGGCCTTGAAATCCCTCAGGAATTAGACAAAACTCTGGCCAGTTTCCTGCTGGAAGATCCCAGGCTTGGGGTACCTCCTGGAGTAGAGGACCTTAAGCAGATCAGACAGACTGCGTTCTGTCTGGAGGGACTAGACGTGGTTGGTGGAGACAGTGACTTCTGAGCTGACACTGAGACAGGAGCAGGAAGAGTCACCAGAAGTCTCACTACCAGAATCTTCACTGGTGAACTCCTGGGACATAGTCATTTCGGGTATGGCTGGTCTGGTGGTGTCCCTGGCCTGGCGCCTTTGCTTTGGGATGGCCCCTGTCTTGGCAAGAACTGCCTCAGTGGTAGCTGCTGGAGCCTTTTCTGGCCCACTGGCTTCGGCCGTATTGTCCAGGAACTGCTCCCCTAGTCTAATAGCTGCAGCCTCTGGTGGACTAACGGGATTAGTTGCCGGAACAGGCGAGGATACAAGCGGTCTACTTAGAGCAGAAGACTCCCAGAAGCCTGGTACAGGGGGGGGGGGAGTAACGGTGCGAACTCTGGAGGGGGCTGAAGACCTCCAATCACTGGCTCTGCTCCAGTCACTGGAATTGCCAGACCATTGATGTTTAGCCAAGCTGGGGATGTAGAAGGATCACTGGTAGTCACTGTGGTTGTGACCCCAATGGCAATGTGGCATGTTGGTGACGGCTCAACGGTCTTCAGTGCCGCCACTTCAAGTGTCAGGGACTTTACCTGAGTTGGCAGGTCACTGGCAATCTAGACCAGACTCGCCAGATCCCAGCTCAGTCTCTTCTTAGCATTTTGGCGCTTATTTGATGATGATGAAGCCATACCTACTAAAGATTGGTGTTAACGGGTCTGGGCACCAAAAATTATGTAGTGGTTTGTGGATTGTGGCCAGAGGTAGCACCCGAACAGCCTAGTGTCCGAATGCCGACCACAACCCAATGTTCACTACACAACAAATATACAACGGTGGAACACCCCAAAACCTAAGTAACAGATCAAGAGAACGGAACACTGGGCACCACCCCTTGATTTATACTAGGTAAGGGGACCCAGCTAGAATCTTACTTCCTTCTTATTTTCCTTTTCCTTGGGCTTGCTGAATAAACGCGTAAGATGATCGTTGATTCATTTCTGAGAAGTTAGCAGCATTAATAGATATAGCTCTATATTATTTAGGTAAGATGGTTTTGAACTTGAGAAAAAACATCAGAACATTAGGTGAAAGGGAAAGAATCTTCTTATACTAACAACAAGACACAGTGTGGATGAAAAAATTATGATAAATGACTTATTAGAAGGATTAAAAAACAGTGGCTAAGAAAGGGACATCATGGTGTAAGGAACTGGAATAATTTCAGTCTTCATATAAACAAAGAATATTTATTTGTAAATAAAAAAAAAACTGTTAGGAATACATTAAAATTGTTTTGTCAATTAAAATAATCAATTAAAGGCAAAATTAGCAGCCCTTTATACTCCAGCCTCAAAAAAAAAAAAAAAAACATAAACATAAGAGATTACAACTTCAGAATAGTCTTATTGCATATTGTACAAGCAAGAGAAAAATACTAAGTTGCCGGAAGGATATATCACTACACAGTTACAAAAGGAACTTTAAAATCCTAACAAAACCATGATTGCAGAACCTGAGGATTTGAGAGACTTAGAAATATTAGGATTCTCAACATAGTCAGCCTTCAAAACAAAAGAAACATTACTACAGAACTAATCAAGCTTAAAGGAGAACCCCGCAACACTATGGTTTTATGACATCTGTAATGACCAGTAATAAACTTGAACACTTATTATCTAATGAACCATCTATAAAGTACATATAACTGTGAAAATTACTGTACCACAATAATTTTCCCTAAATCAATACTGTCCTCATCAATCTCCCGTCCACCATCAGGCTGCAAAGTCATTTAAGCATTCCTAAATTCTGAACAGTATGGCCGCATACGATGCAGTGCAGTTCTCTGTGGGCCCACTACAGCAATATCCAGGGAATCTCCAATTGCAAACGTGCACTGCAACAAAATTCCCTTGTCACCGAAACCCTCTGTCAACAACAGAAGGGCCCAAATCTCTCATTCTCGGAAGGGGCCCTGACAACTCTTGAAACACTCAAACCAAACTCGAACCCAGTCACTCTCTTCCTAACATCTGAATTCACTTCTTGGGCGTACGACCAGATATGCCACTGCAATAGCTCCCGCGAACTATTAATGTTTATGACACCCTTTAAAATGTTTTTCTAAAATCCAGGTATGTCACTGGTCATTTTCAGAAAACACTGACGTCAATTACAAGTTTGGGAGGTGAGTCATGTAGCAGGGCAGAAATATTTACAATACCAGTTTTTATTTTTATCAAGCTGACTAGCCACATAAACAGGTGCAGGATAATGCAGCACCCTTCCAATTATTTTACTTGTGCCTCGGCTCGACTCAAATTCTAGTTGCCTCTCCAAACCCTACAGGGAGTAGGGCGAGCTGCAAAAAAGAATTTCGTTAGACAGTTGTTAGGACCAAAAATATATATAACAGAGAACACAAAATGTTTCAAGTGACAAATGTGCCACTTAATTTCTGATTTGAGGATTTATGAGTATACCATATGTGGGCTATGCTGTGTAGTTTTTTGTGGGCATATTTTGCACTCTCTCTACGATAAATTGGAATTTTTATGAGGGGATTTCTAGTCATAGGTTGGTGTTCCACTTCCTTGCCCTAATAAGTAAGTATTTTAGTACATATAGTCCTTGTTTCTCAAGGCAATTCGTACCTCCTTCATAGTAATCAGTTAAAACAATAAATACAGACACATGTAATTAGTATTATGCATTCTTTTATATGAGTTACATAGGATACCTGTGTTTTCATATCTGTTGGAATTGCACAAATGCCATCAGTATGCATACGAGATGTATTGGTTGTCTGGTGTCCATGAATGGCTAGCAGGGGCGAGTTATCATGAATGAATCACCCGTCAAGTAGGTTTGTAGCTCTTCTATGAACCATTTTACCTCCCTTCCTACTCCTTGTAACTTTAAACATGTTATCAGGTATGTAATAATTAGAGAAATGTGCAGCACCTTGAATTAGTATTTCCTTATTTGATACATAAATTGGTAGGAGTTTTTACTTCATTGTACTGCCTGATACAAAATAAACAGATCAAAAGAGGTCCCCTTATTTGTGAACGAGGATTAGTCTTGAGTTGGACACCAACGGGTTTAAAACCAATCTGTTTAACAAACATAAATTTTGTAATTCCTTGATTTTTTGTATTTTTTCCAGTATGCTAGAGAAGCTATTATTCAACATCAGGAGTCTTTCAAGTGGCAGACCTGTATATTGTCACAATCTGATTACTGAAAGAAAGTGTTGGTGCAGCATCCCCAGACACACTGCTTTACATAGTTGAAGAGAAAGCCAGTGTGCTTAAAGGTAACTATTTTAAAATTCAATAATAGCTAAAAAACTTTACAATGATCACACTGGAAAAATCAGGTAATACTTTATCGAGGTTGCTTTGGAAATACACCTTGAAAGACTTGAATCCAGCAATATGGCTCCTTTATCTCTCATGACCAAATTGTGATCGGCCTGACCCTTTAAAACCTATCTCTGTTATGCAGTACAATAAGTAGATCTTGGTTCCACCTTCCTGTACAGTAAGATCTATGAACAAAAGCGGATGCAAACTGATGCTCTGATGTTGTTGCATAGTGCTTTTATACAGCTAAATTTAAAAGGATTTTTATTAAATTGTGCATCCATTATGCATTGAAATTCTTCAATCAGTCTGTTATGACAGCCGCGGCCTAATATAATAATAAAAAAGTTCTTAAAAACCACAGAATATTTAACATTTAACTGTCATAGCACAGGGTATTGTTCTATTCGTTGAATTTTATTATGTATATGAAGAATTGCATATATGTAAAAATTAGAGGAAAGAATTAGAGTTTACAGCTGTATAACATTTATCTGTAAATTACATTAATAAAGAATACAATTACGAATCGTGTAGATTTGTTTTTATTGCTATTTTGTTAATAATATATACAAAGTTTGGCTGTGATGAAAGAACAAAGATTAACATACAAGTGAATTTAGAATTTGCTTACAATTTTTGTATAATTTCAAGATGAAATATCTTATTCACTAATCATAACCAAACCAAGTTTTGCTATTCTTCTTAACTGATGGAATGGTTACTAATATCAACTTATATATTTAAACAATCCTCTTTTAAAATGGCCTTTTCCAAATTTCTGTAAATATTTATTTTTAAGCAAGTAATGCATTGCAAATGCACACAGCACACTTTAGCTGTGACTACATTAGTCCATATTTGGTGCTCTCAATTGGCGTGGGACACAATGATATAATGATATGCCTGTAGTTCTGCTATTCACCCTCTGAAATTTGTTTATGTCAGCTCTTACAATGGTTTTACTAACCGTGTATAGCCCTTGAGAATACTTATCAATTATATTACCACAATATTGGAATCTAAATATCAGATATTCACAGACATTGGTGAGAAAAAATGAATATCTGTTGTTTTGGTAATGCTTGCTACAGAAACTTGTGTCACTGAGCCTTGCTCTGCCGCAGGACTTATCGGGGAAAAATAGTCATCCGCATAACAAAGTTGTCCAATAGTTTTTTCTTAATATTTTACTGATTGTTTACTGGAAATCATTTGGAGGTCACCTCCAACCGATTTCAGTAAGCATCGCTTAATTCTGATTAAATCCCAGAAACATTCATATATCTTTCAAAGCAACGTGAGAAATAAAATGCTCCACCTTTTGCTCAGAATAATATAAAGGAGATTTGCTTCTTAGAACTTTGAGATGATTGTTGTTGTTGTTGTTGTTATTGCTGTAGATTACCGGACACTTTGTGAAGTAGTTTAATGTACGAAAAGGCTCCCTTCCTGAAGAAGCCTCAAATTCCTTTGATATATAGATAGACCATAGGTCATAAGGATCCATATTGGGTCACTCTGCATTGAGTTGACATTGTTTGTCGAAAGAGAAACTTCTTAATAGAACAAAACAAATTGTCATTATTTACATGCATAGATATAAACCAAAAAATTAAAAATAGATCAGAAGCACAAACAGTAAGATCAAAGGTTAAAGGTCAAAGTTGAGAGACATTAGAGGAAATAAGTGATTCATAATTTTAGAGATTTAATCTGGAAATTTATTAGTCCAGACCAGGAATGTATTTCTGTGAGAAGAATATCAGATCTTCTTACTTAGGTTGTTTTATATTTCTAGTGTCCCTGTAATTTATTAAAATCAATGTGAAATGACTTTTAGAGAGAGAGAGAGAGAGAGAGAGAGAGAGAGAGAGAGAGAGAGAGAGAGAGAGAGAGAGAGAGAGAGAGAGAGAGAGAGAGAGAGAGAGAGTACCATCCCCCATCCTCTCTCAGCCAACACATCTAAAAGGTCATCATCATTTCACCATCACATTGCGACATCGTCCGTTGCAGTAACATCACATTTCTCTGTGACATCAACTCAGATCTGTTGATTAGAAGCAACAAGGAAGCAAGGAAGACACCTGCACATGAAGAATCCCCCCCCCCTCCTTACTATATATACATACCACTTTAACTAATGTCCTTATGATGGTAATAAAAGGTTTATATAAAAAAACAGTTATTAATATAGATAAATTTATTGTATCAACAACAGCATATTATCAGTATAATGTCTAAATATCAGTAAAAATTAATAGTGAATTAAATAATCAGGTGCAGTGCATAAATTGTCCATATTAACACAAATAAAAATTATAATCCAGGTTATTTATCAATATCATATAGGAATATATATCAACAAAATGATATTCCCCAAATAACACAAAATATATATTAAATCTATTTGCATTCCATGAGCAAGCATTAAGTGAAAATCAGAATTCAAGGAATGGTATATATAGCAAATTAGATTATATTTTAATAAAAAATATTCCAGAAGGCTACAAAATATATAGTTTAATAACAAAAACAGTATGTTCCAATTATGTCGTGGATGGGTATCGAGTATATAAATAGTATATTCACATCATGTGGTCAATGGATATACAGTATAAAAATAGTATAATTAAATTATGTCGTAATGGGTATACAGTATAAAAATAGTATATTAAACTTATTTTCTTAAAGGATTTTCAGTATAAAAATAGTAAAATCAAATTTTGTCATAAATGGGTATAAAGTATGAAAGTAGTATATTCAAATTATGTCGTACATTGGTATAGAGTATAAATTTAGTACATTCAAATCATGTTATGTATGGGTATACGGTATGATAAATAGAATATTCAAATTGTGTCATGAATGAGCATACAGTATATGGGAACTGATATATGTTTAGATAAAGTGCGATTTTGTGGAACGGAATAACTATACTATGCGATGAAAAAATACAATCTATAAGGACTATGAATACTGTATGTATCAACAACAAAAATCATTCCTGGTAAGTCATTGATAAAATATTATAACAAAAAGATTATACAGCACCAAGATATTCTGAAAAAAAAAATAGATAAATAATGAATTAAAAATTTCTTGTCTTCTGGTTACAGTGAAGATATATAGTATATTTTTAATTCTCTAGCGAATTTTTAGATTCTTAAGGTAGAATTGGCACTAGCTTCCTTGCTCACCCAAATACCCCATTGAGCAGGTGAGAAATAAGGGTCATGGGGCATAGACAGAGTTGGAAGTCTGAGGACAGGAGTCAGCAGGTGGAGAGCCTCATACTACAGGACCTTCCGTGGGCACTGTAAACCTTTTCTCAGCTGCCGCTTGTTATCAGAATCTGGCGTTGGACTATTGTGGACTTCTCTCACTTAGGATCAGATTCCTGTGGAAAGAAACATAGGATTTTAGGTTGAGATGGTATATTTTTTCTTTGAGAAGGAATCAAAATTCCTGAGAAGAGCATGTGGAAGGATACATGATAAGAGTAGACCTAAAGACCTGTTGTTGAGATTGTGCACGTACAGGTGGACAGAAAAGCACAGTGGAGAAGTGGGTGAAATGTACACTGATGTGCTGGTTCTGTACTAAAATGCATGTTCTTTATTCCTGGAAATAAGTGATCAAATTCTGAAAAGAGTCAAGTATTCAAGTTCACTGATCACCATGTACTTTGGGCCATCATCATCATCATGAGGGATATGCTTCTGGGCTTCGTTAATTTCATTTTCCACTTTGGGAAGAAAAACTAAAAGAGTAATTCAAAATTTTCATGTCAGCCATGGTAAAAAAGTTTCTTGCTAAAGACATTGCTATAAGTTAATGTTGAGAGTAATCATTTCTGTACAGTAGCAAATTTGCAGATAGGAAGGTCGCCTTTATAGCTTTACACATTAGCTCATTTTATTATGGAGAGTGTGAATGCGCTATTAATGAAATAAGGAGTATTTTGTTTTTATTATACTTCCTTGTAATTATATGATTATCAATTTGCTTGCTGGGTAATCCCTTAAATCTATCACATTTACCCTTAATCCATTGATAAGGTTGTTTCACTTGTTTGCTGATCAAAAGCAAAGCTCTGATGATACTCACCTGAAGATTGTGATCAAAGAGGAGATCGGGTGAGTTCTTCTCAGGTCTGATCAATCAAGAGGCTCTAATGACCCAAGTAGATTCCAGATGATTTTGCTGGGATGAAGATGTCCTCGTCTTGTTTCTCAAAGAGACTAGACTACAAATCTTTGATTATATGAATCTGCAATTAAATGAAGCTAATATTAGAAACTTCTCATGAAGTATATAAAATAGCAATTGAAGGAACTGATAAAAAAAGGATCATATATCTCAGTTTTCCAATTACCTTTTATGAGAGAAGAATGTTCATATGGAAACATTTCAGATTTATTTTTATTGATCAAAGTAAAATTTACATTTAAAAGGACAATCCGGAATCAAATGGCTTCTTCATTCCAAGTCTTATCATTGGTGAGTTTGTCGCAAGAAGATAAAGGGAGAAATATTAATTTTGCGTCACCCAAATCGTCCAGCAATAAATCTTTAGAAAAATATAGAAGTTGAAGAGAGGAGGCTCTCTGAAAAGAAATGGAAGATGACTCTAGAGAAGGACAAGTGAAGGAATGGCTGTGTCTGGTACTCACCGATATCAATCTGAGATGAGAAGTGAAGGAATTAACACTTTGAGAGATGACCTGCTTTTCCCTGAGGTCAGATTCTATTTCCAGAATGCAGATAATGTCTGTTTTTAGGTACATTGCCGAACCCTTCCGGCCATGCAGAGGCTCTTGTAGTTTTGCAGCCTATAGGAAAAAGGTCTCAAAAAGGCCTGAAAAACTTTCCACTCCTGCCCAAGTACTGGCTGGATGCAGACTGCCCAGACTCCAAAATAAAAACCATGAAAAGCTGTCATATAAGCATGACCTCTCACCAGAGGGCTGATTTAGGTGCCATTTGAAGAAAAGGTGGAATTTCCCAAAAGAAGCTCAACAAATAATTCTACTGAAAACATGCAATAGAAAAAGAATTAATCTTTTGTAAAAAAAAAAAAAAAAAAAAAATAGGTTTAATGCATCTAGCCCAATGACAGAAGACAAATTAGGTAAGTAAAATCCATATAATGAAACTATTCAGAAGAGGTGATTTTTCCAGGTAGTTTTTCAAAGACAAAAGTTGAATGATTTAAAACCCTAAGTTAATCTCTACCTATTTTTGTGATTCAAAAATAACAAAGTAATTTAGGACAAAACAGATAAAAGACTTCAATAAGAAATTATTTGAAGACCTTTTGGAGAACAAAAGGAGTATAATACTTGTTCAACATTACTTGTCTGTTCCTTGGTGCTTATCTGTCTGTGTGTGTCTCTGTCTGTCTGTGCTGCCGAAGAGAGACATCCAATCTCTTTCACCTTTGTTTGTTTCTGCTAATAAAATCAAGTTTTACTTCCCACTAAAAGGAAGAGGAAAAATTAATATCAAATTAAATATAAGACAGTACTGGAATATAAAAAGGTTTTAATATAGTTATGATATAGTAAATGATCATAGATATATATATTTATCATAAATAATAGCAATCTTAACAATAATACTATCAATAAAATTGACAATATAGAAAACTTTTACCAAAGTTATCGACAGGAGAGTAATTTTACTCGTTGCATTTAATTCATTAGGAACAATAAACTCAGATTCTATTTTTCCCCCCCCCCCCTTTCGTTTAGAGTAGTAACTCCCAAGTTTTTTCCTTAAAATCTTACCTCATCTTTTTGTCTCTTCTCCAAAGTCCGTCTCAGTTCTGTGTTACTTTTCCTCTCACCAGAGGCTGACTAAATGGGTCTGACTGACGCTGCTCTAACATATCAGCTTTTCTTGAGTCCAACAGATGACAGTGGTCAATATCCCTGGGCACCAGTCAGTCAGTCAGTCAGTCAGTCAGTTAGTCAGGCAATGTTCAGTTCTACCAGTTCATCTGATCTGTAAAGAGGAAATAGCATCAACACACGAGTACATTACAAAGTTCAAGTGCTATACAGTAGATAGAATGTCTGCAATAAAAATCATGTTGTGATATATCTTCAATCTGATCTTTTATTATAAAACAAAATGGATCAACTAAATTAATAAGAATGTGTAGTGGTAGAGCAGTAATAAATGCATGATATAAGTTCATGGAAAATTATATACTTCTGATAAATATAATTTTGTATTGACCAAATTGTCTGATAAAAAAATGAGTAAAATTAAGTTCTAGAAAAGAATGTCTATACACAGAAAATGAAGATGTCTCTAGAGAAGGTCTAAGTTAACGAATGACTGAGTCTGGTAATTACCGCCATCAATCCGAGATAAACTTTGAAGGACTGTCTTGGGGCTGCTCCCTGAAGTCAGACTCTGGTTTTGGAATGCGGATAATGTCCGAGAGTTCCTTAAGAGAAACTCTGTACTCAGATGCTGGCTGGAGGCAGAGTGCCCAACTTCCAAAATAAAAACCTGAGGTGAGTAGAGCTGCCACACAAAGAGTATGTCGGGCACCCTGTTCCAACAGACCTCGTTTGGAGCTTCCCTTGTCAATCTAGGCCTCTGACATTCTAGCTCAGGTCTTTGCAAGGAAGGACTCAATGAGTGCAGGGACATGTTCAGATGACCTCTCACCAAAGGGCCGATGCAAGCACCATTAAAGGAGAAGTAGGAATTTCCGAAGAGAAGCTCGTCACGTAATTATTTCCCTGCAAACCTACAATAAACATACAAAAATAATTATTTTGGGGAACAGAATTATCAAATGCCTCTTACTTAATGGTCAAAGATGAATTGGTGAAATAAATGAAATGCCTTAAAACCATTATAAGTAGGTACCTTTTACAATTCTTATCTAAAAATTTTCAGAGCCAAATCTTATATTTCATTGTGTATAAAAAATGAAAATATTCTAAAATAAGTCAAATTGCATATATATATTTTTGGAAATTTATGTTAAACATGAATATAAGAAATGAATATTAATGTTACTCTTCTCATTCAGGATATTAAAATAGTAATTCCAAATATTACTCTTTCTATTCCTTTCATTAAGAGCAGTAACTAAAAATCTTACATTTTCATTCAATTGATTAAAAGACGTAACTCCTTATCATACCCATTTCATACAATTTATTAAGAACAATAACTCAAAATTCTTACCCTGATAATCCTACCTCATCTTATTATTCTCTTCTCTAATGTCAGCTTCAGTTCTGCCTTCCTTCATTTTCTGATAAGAATTTCACTTCAAGGGTCTGATAGACACTGGCCTAACATGTCAGCTTCTCTTGAGTCCAACAGATGACTGTATCCCTGTGCATCAGTCAGTCAGTCAGTCAGTCAATCTTCTGCTCTTTCAGTTCATCTGATCTGCAATAGGAAACAGTATCACTATATGAGGCCATTACAAAGTTCAAGCGTTTTACAAAAGATCAAATCTCTGCAATAAACAGCATAGAGTGATAATCCTTTACTTTGATCCTTAATTGCAAAATTGAGTGGATTAACTATAATAATATAATTCCTTAGCAGCAAAACAGGTCTATTTTAACATGTACATCCAAAGAAAAAGTTATACTTTCTGATAAGTTTACTTTAATGTTCAAAGTAATCAAATACGGAACAAGAGATTTCACAAAGAACTCACCTGTCTGAAAAGTTTTAAGATCACTTT
>NW_027171977.1:77500-80000 GCF_036898095.1 Palaemon carinicauda
TACAATCATGATCACTATTATTCCTTTCCATCACTATTAAATAAATCAACGCCATAGAACTGAGACATTTCCTTTTAATATATGGAAGGAAAGAAATTAAAACTTAACATTGAAAGCTTTTATATCAAATTCAAATCAGATGAAAACAATATTTTCCTCTTTGTGAAAAAAAAAAAAAAAAAAAAAAACAGATTGAGACCTATGAACATAATGTTCTACATCTATAGAGTAATAATGATGATGATAATGATGTTAACAATGATATTGATAATGATAACAACGATATTAAAAGACTGAATGATAGGATGAGGATGAGGGAAAGGAGGCCAGGTATTGTAATGTCCCTCAGAGGAAAGGAACAGAGAAAATAATATTATTGTTACTTACCTAAAAGTTCAATCTGTTTTGTCTTTTCCAAAGATCGACAGAAGGCGTCGAGACTGGGTTGGTCTAGAGGCCTCACGTGAAGGTTCCTAATATTTGGAGGGATTTGAAACGTTGGGTCCCAGATGCCTTTGTATTCCCTACAACTGTTCCAAAGAGAAGAAAAGAAAAGAAATAAATAGTTATTGGATTTGATTGGGAATTTTATTATCAAGTTGATGATGATGATGACGAAAACGGAAAGTAAAAAAAGAATAATTTCGTAAAATATGGAAATTGATATTAACAAAAAATGAGAAATTAAAATCGGGACTTTTTTATGTTTAGCCGACTTATTATGAGTCTAATTGTGACAATGATGATAATGATGATACTGACAATATAAAATATATTGTTTACAAGACTCAAGTTGATTGTTATACGTTATGAGTTCTCTCTCTCTCTCTCTCTCTCTCTCTCTCTCTCTCTCTCTCTCTCTCTCTCTCTCTCTCTTTATTAGTAGGCCTATATATGTGTGCATGTGCATATGTTTGTATGTGTGATCATGTACCACTGTATTGTTATAGAGATATTTGATTATTATATGTATCTTATAATGTTCAAAATAACTGTCAAATAATGATAACTTACTCATTTGTGAGTAGATTCTTGATTGACTCTCTCTCTTCTACGGTCGGCTCTGAATCTCCAAAGAAATGTTCCCATAGCGTTATTTCTGATGGGTTGATGAGATGCCGGCAGAGTTGCCTTTGCAGTTCAACTAACCCATCAGTGTTATGAAGGATTATTCTGATATTAATTCTCTCTCTGTTTGGGAGAGGGGGATCTGTGGCTCTAAGGAGGGCAATGTACGCATCAATTGTATGATCTTCAATTGCGGTGCCCAGATCCTTATGACCCCAAAATGTGTTCTCATCAAACAACTTAAACCTCTGTGCTATCCATCTTGCAGATGAATGATCACATTTGATATTCTTCAAGACTCTTAGCACAGAGTCTTTGTCGTTCACTCCCGACCTTACTAGGAGTTCCAGTGCCTCAATCTTGGCATCTTCTGACACCTTCATCTCGTCCCCGTCACCCACATGGAATAGGCTGATCATCTGTATCAGCATATTTTGATATTTGTGAAGGTTTTCAGGGAGACTCCCTCCAAGAAGCATTTCAAAGATCTTTTTAGGTGTGGCTGTGTTTACAGATTGGCCCCAGGATTGGTTTGTCAATTTCATAGGGAAAAAAAGAGCTGCCATGAATTCCATCATCCCTTTATGAGGGAAACTGTAATGAAAGGAGCCCTGGGAAGTGGTCACTTTCTTCAGGAAGGCGCCAGTTAGCTCTTCGGCTGGCAATTTCATATGATAACAGAACTCGGACAAATATTTGATGGTGGATTTTGGAATATTGATTTCATCTTTTTGTAATGCTCTGAATGATTCAAGACATAGTTTTTCAATAAACTGCTCTATTTCATGATGCAGTTCACTTGGCCGGAAATGAGCTCTGTTGAGGTTTTTCACCAAACGCTCCTCTAATTTTGAGCGAGACAAAAGGTAAAATTGCCAGTAGAGCTCAGCTTCAGTGGTGATGTTGCTTATAATATCTGGTTTATACATCCACAGAACTGTTACAAGAGCGAGATTTAAGGGTAGTCCCCACACTTCATGCATAGTGTGCATTGTTTTCCTCAGATACTGCAACAATTCCTGTAATGATTGCAAGGGAGAATTGCCTGACCCCAATACTGCATAATACTTGCATACAAACTCTTCTTTCTTCTCGTTTGGAATTCCCTCAAGACTAATTGTAGACACAGTTGTGTAATCAGATTTCACTTGATTGTTGAATTTCTCCTCAAATTCAGGTCTGGTTGTCACAATAACGCTAATTGGGTGGGATTTCTTCAGTGTCAAGACTTCTAGGAATAATTTTGATGATTTATCGTTTAATTCATCGTACCCATCTATGATGAGTAGACATTTGTAAGCCAAACAAACTTCAATAATTTCATTACCTTGGAATTTCTGGTGAACGTCTCCAAAAAACGCCACTAACAAGTCTTTAAAAGATTCAATGAAATCCCTGCATTGTACATACAAAAGTATGTCATAGTCATTAA
>NW_027171977.1:95000-97776 GCF_036898095.1 Palaemon carinicauda
AATGGATAAAGCTTATCCAGACAATTTTCATTTGTATGGGAGAGAGCACCGTCTCATACTATAACTAACTCTCATAAATCCATTAAGTTTTTATGGAATTCGAATGAGTCAGCTGTACATATTTTTTTATCCATTGCGTCTGAACAGTGAGTTAATTGATTCAAGTCTTTAATGACAGTATATGTTTCCGTGTCTGGGGAAATCAATACGTGTCCTGTCAAACTGGATATTACTGGATTTGAGTGATTCGTCATGAAAGTCGGAAATGGTGATATCCTGTAAGATTGCCAGGCATCGGAAGAATTAAAGGGAATTTTAATCATAATCCTGCGATTTTCAACGCTTACTGTAATTAGGCTGTAATAAAATTCTAACCTACGTGCGTCTAACAAAGGAATATAACATAATTTCTCCCGTCCGTTCTCCACAATTAACATTAAGTCTCTTATTGGCAACAAATGGGGTGACAGTACACCTTTAGTCGCTAACGTGATAGCCTCCACATAATCTTTTGTTTTCTCAATGAAATGTGCAATTCTATTATATATGTGATCTATTTTTGAATCATAATACGTTAACGTTGCCAACAAATCCTGTACTTCCATAATCTGATTGATATTACTAGAATGTTCATTTACCAAAAGCATAATTTGATTGATTGAAGCTAACTGATTCCTTAGTTCTGACCTAATCAATTCATCTTCATGAGTCAAGAACTCAATTTTCTTATTTTGATTACTAATCTTAAGACGATTGGAAATTCCCGAGCCTAAACTTGCAATAGAACCAAAGATGTTTAGTGCAGCAAAAATAAATGGGTTACGTTTCTCAAGATTATCATGTCCTACAGTCCACATCAAAAGGTCTTGAGCCAAAGATTCTGCCTCGTAAGTCTTATTTTGCAAGTCGTCAGATAGCATCTCTGCAACTTTTAGTGTCGATGCAAGCAAACTCTCTGTATTAAAAGGAAAATGTCTTCTATGCATTTCATTTAATGAAACAGCTAACCTTGAAATGGCGCTCTTTAAGCTAGTGACGTCATTCTCTGGGAGAAAAATTGCTTGCATACGCACTTCAACAACTACGTTACTTGATGTAATAAAAACGTCTTCTTGTCTTTCAACTATAGTGCCATATTTAAAATCTATACTTTTAGTTTTAGAGCTCATCCCACATGAGAAAATTGTCTGAGCGAACAATATCACTCCGGACAATAAAAATTTCATATTGGAAACCTGTAACGAGAAAAATATATGTAATTACTCCTGTATTAAGAAGAAAAACTTTTAACATATTATGTTTACAAAAAATAAAAAAAAAAATAAAAATCTTTCCCTTACTTCTTTCCCTCTTATTTTAATTTCTTATGTGAGCCAATGGTACGATTCTCTCATCAGTGGGTTGGGATACGATTTGAACTCTAAACCTATTGGCCGTTAATGTTTCCAAAATGTTAAATGGGCCTTCAAACTTAGGTGTTAGTTTATAATTGAGTCCTTTACGTACATTTACCGTTATGTATCCATTATCACCCACGGTATATGTTTTCGTTGGCTTCACTATTTTATCATGATTCCTTTTCATTATGATTTGTGATTCTTCTAAATTCTTTCGAAGGATATCAAAACGACTTTTGCTTGCATTTATACATTCTTTTAAAGGATTTGATAGATTAGTTGTAGGCGATAATACATGGAGAGGCGTTCTAACTGGGGTACCATACAATGCTTCGTGCGGTGACATTTTATGATTCAGAGTACTCAGTACCGCAGGTATTGCAATATCCCAGTTGGGGTCTGATCCCCCTAGTGTTACTCTTACTATATTTAACCCTGGATAGGTACGGTGGGTCGTAAGCGACCCCGAGCGTCAAAAAAAAAGAGGTTTTTCTCACGTGACTCACCCCCGTGACTGAATTTGTGGGTGATCGACCTGCAGGAGGTGTCTCCCCTACACGCTCTAGTAGTGTCCAGATGTGCATTGCTGTAGCTGTACTCCTTCCCCGATTTCTGAGACGCGTCGGGGTCGAGCGCGACCGAGTTTTACCCTTCTAAGGTAATTTGCATAATTATCAAAGTTATTACGTATTATGAAATTGTCGTAGAATGGTGCAACTTGTATAGATTATCAGTTGTGGAAAGTCTTGGTGGATTGTTTGGCTACCATGTGCATGATTTTTTTTTTAGTTAAAATGTCGTTCATCACCACGAGGACCATTTTACCTCGAGTGCCCCTTTTCATTTTTTTTCCTTTTTTTGCCAAGTAATTTTTCCGTAAGATATTGCCAAATAGTGTCGTAAAATTTTTGCTTGTTTAGTGTTGGAAAGTGTGTCTAGATGATCTGGCTACCCATGCGTGACTTTGTTTTTGTCAGATACGACGTAGTTATTGGTATATTGGGTATTTAACTGCGGTTGCCAGTTTCTTTTTTTTTTCAATATTTGTAAAAAATTTTACGTAGTAAGGAATTGCCGTATATTATTCATTTTTTTTCATGTTTATGTGTTAGAAAGTGTGCCTTGATGGTTGGGCTAACACGTGCATGTCTTTTTTTTTTATCTGAGATGCGGTATATTAGAATGTTGGGCATTTTACCGCGAGTGCCCCTTTTTCATTTTTTTTCATTTTTTTGCCAAGTCATTTTTCCGTAAGATATTGCCAAATAGTGTCGTAAAACTTTTGCTTTTTTAGTGTTGGAAAGTGTGTCTAGATGATCTGGCTACCCATATGTGACTTTGTTTTTGTTAGATACGACGTAGTTATTGGTATATTGGGT
>NW_027171980.1:0-7500 GCF_036898095.1 Palaemon carinicauda
TTCCTCACTCTGCCATATTCATGTCCATCTTGTCATGTCATCTTTTCATGTACACCAATTTACTTTGACAAGATAAACATTATCAAGAGCTGTCATCGTTTCCATCATGGGGGAATAATGCCGTAGGGGGACGGAACGGGAGTAAGGTAATATAACCTTTAGGTCATTACGCGATAAGGGCTCAACCTAGGAGAACCAGCCTGTTCAAATGACTCATAAATGCTGTGGATGTCCCCCGCACGGCATAAGAGGGAAGAGGGACGTACTAAACAGGTCCCTTGGCTGGTAAATTCCGTCCAAGTGGTCCAGCGACGTAAGGCCGGGAGCACACTAGCGACTCTGTGGCGCCACAAAGCCACAGCATCGTGTGGCGGAGATATGGTCTCCCATATGATTCCATTGTTTTAAAGTTTTGCCGTGCAAACTAGCGACTGTGGCAAGCGACTGTGGCTGTCTGTCGCTCATCCACGCCACAGGCGTGGCGTGGCCGTGTGGCGCCACAGAGTCGCTAGTGTGCTCCCAGCCTATGAGTGGAAGTCGAATGACACGGGGAGGGATCTTTACAGTTGGCCGGGCTAACGTTTGAGGTTTTGACGTGGGACAGGCATCGCGTTTCACGGGTGTCAATCAAAAATTCATACAGGCTACCGTCTGAATCGGGTGAAATTGGCTATTGTCTACAAGAAGGTGCCCTGTTGTTTTTTTCGCTCGATTAATACAGACATAAAAGGTTTTAGACATTCGAGAGCTTTCATGAAATTCGACGACCCAAATTGCATTCCAGCTTATGGTGGCAGACGTTGTTTGTCGTAATGAAGATGAAGAAATAAAATGCCTCCTCTAATCCTTTACACAAATATTTAATCATACTTGTTTTAATTAAAAGTAACTTAATTCGGTTTGTTAATTTAGCGCAGATATCTCTATTTGAGAATGAAAACTAATTTATTTAGTGCTTTTTTTTTTTTTTTTTTTTTTTTTTTTTTTTTTTCTAGTCATTCAGTCATTGGAATTAACGTTAATAGTATCCTAAGATATAGTTATACGAACTCGCTGTCAAAACAATACAACATTAACAATGTTAATGATTGAAAATGATGATAATGATAATAATACAACCAGATTTTATTTCGATTCATGATAAAAATAAACCCCACACCACAAAATGAAATGTGTCCCTGAGTGGAAGAACAAAATTTGAATATAGATCGAATTGCTCCTGATAAAGTCCAGTGTACGATACAGTTGAAAAAATAATAAGAATAGGAAAGTGGGAATTATGGGGAAAGGAAGAGTACCCCTGGATACAATCCAGTTTATAGCTCCCACCTCCTCCTCCTGACGTCTGGTAGGAGTTCACGAGATAGACCCTGATCATATTGAAAGGACAGTGACAGACGATGGAAGAGAGAGAGAGAGAGAGAGAGAGAGAGAGAGAGAGAGAGAGAGAGAAAATTGAAGGGGATTAAGTGAAAAAGGAGGGAAAAGATAAGGCATTTGTAATGTTAAAAGAGTGGAAGAGACCGAATTATTGGTAACTATAAAAGCCGAGAGGACAGGGACAAAGAGCAGAAGGTGTTGGAAGACTAAGATCATAAAATGGATGAAATGGGAGGGGGTTAGGAGACCGGGAAGGGGTCATTGGATGTCACCAGAGGATGATAGAGGCCGTGAGGGAAGGGGAGATGGATGCTGTCAGTCGGATGAAGGCTGTAAAGGAGGGGGTCAACGCTGTCATAGGGATGGAGGCTGAATGTTGTCATGAGGATGGGGCCTGTTAGGGAGGGGGTCAAGGCTGTCATAGGGATGGAGGCTGAATGTTGTCATGAGGATGGGGCCTGTTAGGGAGGGGGTCAAGGCTGTCATAGGGATGGAGGAAGGATGGAGGAAGGATGGAGGCTGAATGTTGTCATGAGGATGGGGTCTGTTAGGGAGGGGGTCAAGGCTGTCATAGGGATGGAGGAAGGATGGAGGAAGGATGGAGGCTGAATGTTGTCATGAGGATGGGGCCTGTTAGGGAGGGGGATACTGGAGGTCTAGGGGGGTGGTGGTTGAGGTGCAGGGGGCTGGGGAAGGGGAATGAGGAGTTATTTGATTAGAGCCTAAAAAAGGACACATAGAGAAGGAGGTACTAAGGAGAGGGAATGATTGACAGGTGTATTTGTCTTACTCATATGTTTGGGCATCGATATTGCTTGGTCCTTTTTTACGTTTATCATTATGATTAAGAAATTCTTGATTCACCAGTCTGATAAAAAAAAAACTTTAATTAATATTCAAACATATATAGGCCTAGTTTCATTTTGTCAGTTTTCACTGTTATCATTGATTATAACGTCATCATCATCGTTATTTTTATTATTATTATCATTATTATTATCATTATTAATATAGGTGTTGTTGTTGGTGTTAATATTTCGCAATCTATATGATCAATATTTGGTTACAGATTATGAAATTCCTTAGCAGAAAGACACAAAAGCTATCGATATTTTGACAGAGAGAGAGAGAGAGAGAGAGAGAGAGAGAGACGTGGTCGAGTCCATCCTCAAGACTGACAGCCTTACAAAGGTGTTTGACGCCTACACGGCCCGCACACATACAGCAGCATATACTCTACAACTCATCCGTTATGGAGCATTGCATGACCGTGGTGCGTAAGCTTATTCCTAAGTATAAATAGCAGCAGTAATGGTAGTAGTGTAAGTAGGGGCAGTGTAGGGAATAATTATTATAGATAAAAGAGGTAATAATAATAATAATAATAATAATAATAATAATAATAATAATAATAATAATAATAATAATAATAATAATAATAAATGATGAAAGTTAAAGTTTCTTGCATTATAATTTTTCCGTGATATTATTTAGAAAACCGCATACTGTTATTTCAAATGTTATGGGTAATTTATTATGCACATTTTTGACCAGATCCTTTAGAGAGGGTCAATAAATTCAAAGTATAGCTCATTATGAAAAGCCATATATCTCCGGGACTACACGTACACACACACACACACACACACATATATATATATATATATATATATGTTTATATATATACACATATATAAGCTATTATCAATAGTAATACTACGAAAACAGCTTCATCGAATTGTGTAACTTTTTAATTTTCCCTTTCCATTTTACTGGGCCAAGATTCGGGTGGCATGCGACAATCAAAGACCACACTTCAGGCAGCCTTTCCAGATCACAAATACGGTGCTTAAATCACGCCATTCGTTATTCACACACGACAGAGCGCGTGATATAGACACCATCAATAAATCAAGTCCCTTAAGGGCAATAAACCCCCCAGAAACTAATGGATTGTCAGCCGTAACGACAAGGGGTGTGAGAGGGGGCAATAAAGTGCCGAGCGACGGCGGCTTTTCATAAATCACTGTTTTTACTTTTGTTTTCGAACCTCCCCAAATACCACTTGCTTAAATAATAGCTCCTACTTCGTCAGAAAATAATACATTAGTGGCCTGAGCGTAAGGAAAAGGGAAAAGGGACGAATATATATTAGCTTCGTATATATTTCACAAAATAGACGATTTCGCTTCTGAGTTATGGCTAATGAAAACTGACATTATGCTAAGATATGAAGACACGGATATTTGCCACAGTAGTCACGCAATGGGTATTTTCATAATGGAAGGGCATTGTGCTGACTTGTACACATACAGTATATGAGAGAGAGAGAGAGAGAGAGAGAGAGAGAGAGAGAGAGAGGGGTAAAAATCATCACAATATCATGCTCAAATAGAAATCAATTTCTATCTTACACTGGGATCAAACCCTGGTGTCTCTAAAAGTGACATACAAGGTCGCTACCAATGTGGTAGCGACTTTGCCTTTCACTTGAAGAGACTAGGGTTCGATCCCAGTATGAGATAGAAATTCTTATATATATATATGTGTGTGTATAAATATATATATATATATATATATATATAATGTATATGCACGCACATATACAGTGAACCCTCGCTACTTCGCGGTTCGACAATCGCGGATTCACCACTTCGCGGGGTTTTCCCATAACCCATATATATATACATATCGCGGATTTTCCGGAAAATTCGAAAATACCGCGAAATCTGAAGACAACCAAATACGATATTTTGTTACCTGTAATTCCATTAATACTGTAATTAGTAATATCTGTTCTTACTGATTGTTCATTGCATTACATATGATATATAATTCAGCACAGAAAGAAATAAAACACGAAAAGAGAATGTGATCATACGATAATTCAGTACTGTATACAGTACGTAGTAAAATTAAATCGAACATGAAACGCAAATCAGATGCAGTCATACCATATTAGAATGGTGTGTACTGTAATGGATGTGCTTCTTTTCCATGAATCTTTTGTATGTATACGTACGTAGTACTGCATCCAATAATATTCTTTGTTGCAAAAATCACATTTCGAATAAGCGTACGAGAGAGAGAGAGAGAGAGAGAGAGAGAGAGAGAGCGTAAAATAGTGTACGTAAAGCTGTATTATTATTATTGTTATTATTATTATTATTGTTGTTGTTGTTATTAAAATTATTATTGTTATTATTATTATCATTATTATTATTATTATTACTGTACAGTATTATTATCATTATTTATTATTATTACGGTATTTACTTAATCTACGTACGTTCGGTATGCGCGGGGCATCTTCTATGAGTAGGTAACCAACGCATCATAGTACTGTAAGACGGGTTGTGATTGGTTCAAGCGCTGATAGATGACGAATCAGAACTCAAGTTTTGTTATCTAGCCTGTGATTGGTGTTTTGCCCGCATCTCCTACCCGCAGCATCTAAGTTCTCGCGGGGCTGGATCGTCCACTCTCTGTTACCGCGTATCGCTGAGTAGACGTTCTTAAGTGTGTGAATCTGTGCTGTGTGCGACTTTTTTAAGTTGAACTTTTTGTTACTGTAAATCCTACTGTAATGGCTCCCAAGCGTTCTGCTTCTCTTAAGGCTGGTAGTGAGCCTAAACGCCACCGAAGGATGATGACGATAGCTGAGAAGGTTACGCTTCTTGACATGTTAAACGATGGTAGAAGTTACGCGGCCGCCGGCCGCCATTTTGGCATCAACGAATCTACTGTTCGCTATATCAAGAAGGACGAGGCGAACATTAGAAAGACGGCTGCAATCACCTTTAGCAGATCAGCGAAGCAAGTCGTTACAACGCGTAATAAAACGATCGTACGCATGGAAGGTGCTTTAGCTATGTGGATTGCCGACTGCCGGAAGAAGAACATAGCGTTGGATACGAACACCATCCAAACAAAGGCTTTGAGCTTATATGAGAATTTTGCTGCAAAGGAACCTAAAGACGACGACGGCAACCATGCTGAAGATGATGATGATGCAGATGATCCTCAACCAGGGACATCCACTGATTCCCAGCCTCAGAAACGTTTTTCCGCAAGCAAAGGATGGTTCGCGAAGTTTCAGAAACGCTTCGCCCTGAAAAGCGTTTCCCTGCATGGGGAGTCTGCTTCCGCTGACACTGCCGCTGCTGAAACTTACGTGAACCAGACGTTCAAGAATATTATCGCCGAAGGTGGATAAAAGTCTTTAATATGGATGAGACTGGCTTGTTTTGGAAGAGAATGCCGTCGCGAACTTTCCTGTTCAAAGAGGAAGCCAAAGCCTCTGGCTTTAAAGCATTCAAGGATCGCGTTACCCTCGTGATGTGTGGCAATGCTGCTGGATTTTTGTTAAAGCCGGGGCTTATTTATAAGTCGAAAATCCTCGCGCTTTGAAAAATAAAAATAAGAATCTCCTTCCCGTGTACTGGATGCATAATCAAAAAGCATGGATTACGAAGATGCTGACCTCCAACTGGTTCCATCAGTGTTTTATCCCGCAAGTCAGCAAATATCTCTTAGAGAAGGGCTTGCCATTCAAGATCCTTCTCCTTATGGATAACGCTGGTGGACACGCAACTGACCTGTCGCATGAGGGCATTCAGGTTGAGTTCCTGCCACCCAACACCACGTCATTAATTCAACCGATGGACCAGGGGGTTATCAGGGCGTTCAAGGCCCTCTACACGAAGAACACCTTGGCGGACCTCGTTGCGTGTGTGGATGCTGCCCAAGATGACGAGGATGAAGATTTTAACTTGAAGGCGTACTGGCGGCAGTACACCATAGCAACGTGCCTGCAGAATATTCAGAAGGCACTTCAAGAGATGAAACCTGCAACCGTGAATGCGAGCTGGAAGAAGTTGTGGCCCGATATTGTTTACGACGACAAGGGATTTACTCCATCGGAAATCCAACACTCTGCAATACGCAAATCTGTGCAGTTGGCTGCCATAATTGGAGGTGACGGGTTTGGCGACATGACGACTGAAGACGTCGACGAGTTGTTGGACTGCCATTCCCAGCCCCTAACTGACGCAGACCTCGAAGACCTGACGAAATCGGCAAGTGAAGAAGAGAGTGATACCCAGGAAGAGACCCAGGAAAATGTCGAAGAAACGGGCTTAACATTAGAATGGCTTGCCAAGGCCTGCAACCATGCGAAGGAGTTGAAAGAAATGTTGCAAGAGTGGGACGAGGATATGGTTCGCTCGATGCAATTCTGCAACAAGATCGATGAAGACATGACTCCCTACAAAATGCTCTTGGATCGAAAAAAGAAGCAGCGGCAACAACTTCCGATCACAATGTTCTTCCAGCCTCGCAAAAAAGAGCCAGTTCCTCCTGCTAGTACGCCTTCGGAAGAAATTGAAGAAGTTTCCCAGGAAGAAGTTGAAGAGGTGTCCCAGGAAAAGACACCTCCGTCTGAAGAGATGTAAAATACTATCATTGGCTGCACAGTAGAACACATCATCAGCTTCATCATCATCATTTCTACTGTGCAGCAAATTCATTGCCATCACCATTCAAGATTTTCTTCAACTTCTTTCGTGGTGAGTACAGTAACAATCTTTATTTTTTACTTTAATATTCTTACTGTACATTCTAAAACTGTATTTGTGCCTGTTTTATAGTTTAGTACTGTACGTACTGTATGCATTAAGTTAAAGGGAAGGTTTTAAAAGTCTACATGTTGTAACCTATCATATTTTTTTTGTTTAAAATTTACATTTACGTACGTAAAACAATCTCTCTCTCTCTCTCTCTCTCTCTCTCTCTCTCTCTCGTAAATTGTTTTCCTGCTTTGCTACGTACAATACTGTATAAATTATATTTGTAAGGTAACATATTTTGTAAATGCTTTTACTGTAAATACTGTATGTACTGTATCATTATTTATCACTATCATCATGCGCGTTAAATGCCTTGTTTGTTCTGAGCGTGGTTGTTTACTGAGCGTACACGCCGTCGTTTCAGGCGGCGTCATAAAGAAAAACATTTCATTTGGAAGTCCTAAGAAAAATACGTAAACTAAAACATTGGTAATAAAAAAATCAACATACAGTACTGTATAATCAATATAATCGATGCAAAAACTAACCTATA
>NW_027171980.1:17500-45000 GCF_036898095.1 Palaemon carinicauda
AAGTCATCAAAGGGCACTTAAGGCGTTTTTGAACAACAACAAATTTTCTTAAAACTGGGGTCCAAAATGACAGAAATGCTAGAAACTGAAAATTAAGAATTTCCGTCAAAAGTGCCTCACTGTCTGCCCGTCACTCTGCTGAGAATTTATCTGATGAGGATATGCTTTCGAGGACCTCTAGTACTCTGAAGGGCACAGAACTCTGCCCTGGAACTCCATCTAGTGTCAGTGCTACTCCTGAGAGTTACAGCACTAGCTTTATTTAATGTGTCCCATCTTGCAGTGCTTCGGTTGAAGAAAGTGAAAATCTGGTTGAGAATGTTGAAAAGGGTCATTGAACCTACACCAGATTTAGCTTCGTCTACCCCTGCTAAGTTTAGACTATGATTATTGCAGTTAATGAACACAATTTTTGAGTTTCTCTCACATAGTCGACGTTGAACGTCTGTGTGTCTCCCAACCATGACACTAGCATTGTTAAAGCAAACAGCCCTGCAATTATTAAAGTCCTGACCAAAAGACTGTAATCCTGTACGAATTCCTTCCTCAATCGATTCAGCATTTTTCCCCTCGAGGTTCATGTATTCTAAAAGCGTCTCTTTCACTGAAAATTTGCCTTGTTTCACTGTTACATAGCGAACAACTAAGGAATGTTGATCCTGGTGTGAAATATCTGGAGTCGAGTCTCACATAACACCAAAGTACTTACTTTCCTTGACATCTCCCACAAGTTTTCCTCGTACAGAATTACCTAGCACAGCTATGAAATCATTTTGTATCAAAGGAGATAAATATGTAGCCCTTCCTTTAGCGCCCTCTTTGCTTCTTTCCAAGTGGTCTTTGAGAACCGGATCAAACTCTGCAACAAATCATTCTAATGCCATAAAGTTGCCTTCTCTTTTCCTATCTCCACGTTCTGTATCAACTTTACTACCACCAACTGAGTCAAGGCTTCCTTGGAATGCCAAATTTCTGTGTGTGTGTGTGTGTCACGGTGACACACACACACACATACACACACACACACACACACACACATATATATATATATATATATATATATATATATATATATATATATGTGTGTGTGTGTGTGTGTCACGGTGACACACACACACATATATATATAAATATTTATATATATATATATATATATATATATATATATATATATATATATATATATATATATATATATATATATATATATATATATATATATATTTATATATATATATATGTGTGTGTGAAAAAGTCTTTTATTATTATATAGCATGATAAAATTGGCAGCTTAGCTAAAGTGTACTTATCCTAGTAAAGTGTAATATTACCGGGTTTCCCTTTACAAGCTTAGTCTTCTATGAAACTTTTTCTACTCTTTACTGCCTCATAATATCTTATTTAGAGATTCTTTGCAACTCCTGTACACGTTTAATTTCAGAGTTGATTCCAGAGTCACTGAAGTTCCACAATCATGGAAAAAAAAACTTTCATTGTGGACACATTCCAATTTCATTGCTGTTTTCACTTGATCCAAAAGTTTCATTATTTGGTGTAGTGAAAATTGCACTGGAAATTTGTGCATGATTATGGTGTCCAGTTGTATCTTTTTATAAATTTTTTATCTTCTACGTATCTTCAGTAGTTTGAAGAACACATCATAAATAATTTTTGAGTACATTACAGTAATGTAATATTGAAGAGCTGTCGTTTTCATTCTCTGGTTCTTTGTAAAAAAATTTGGTGTCTTGGCTGTATAGGATGCACTCTTTATTGTTTTGCATATGCATGAATATATTTAATTTGTTTATATTAAAGTTTTTTTCTGCCGTTTTGGGTTGATTACGTCATGTAGTGCAGTTTTCTTATTGTAAATTGATAAACTTTGTCTGCTGTTCTTAGCAACAATTTTTTTTTCACACTAAGAATATCAGCACATATGTCAGTGATGAAGGTTGTAAGAACTTCTGTATCCTACTGTAACAATTAATAACTTGGGGAGTGTTTAGCATAGTAAAGTACAGAGTTACTAGAGTCACTTCTATCTTGTGGGTTTTGATATCCTTTGCACATCCTGCCATTTCAAATTTTGCATACATGGTAAGCAGCTCTTCTAGGAGAGGGACACTCCAAAATCAAACCATTGTCCTCTAGTCTTTGGTTGTGTCATAGCCTCTATACCATGGTCTTCCACTGTAGAGTTCTCTTGCTTGAGGTTACACTCAGGCACACCATTCCATCCTATTTAGCTTTCAATTTTGGTTTTGTTTTTATAGTTTATATATGAAAGGTCTATTTCAATGTTGTTACTGTTCTTGAAATATTTTATTTTAATTGTTCATTACTTCTCTTGTAGTTTATTTATTTCCTTAATACCTTTCCTCACTGGGCTATTTACCTTGTTGGAGCCCTTTGGCTTACAGCATCCTGCTTTTCCAAGCAGGGTCGTAGCTTAATAATAATAATAATAATAATAATAATAATAATAATAATAATAATAATAATAATAATAATAATAATAATAATAATACCTATTCTGCTTCCATTCTGCTGTTGAACCTCTCAAATTTTACTTCATTCCTGCAAGGAGATGTCTGATATCTGTATATTGTAGCCAATTAGGCTGTGTCTAACTAAAGATGAACTGTTTGCGATGTTACCTGTAGAACACAGTTGTGCTTATAACTTGTAAACCCTTGATCAAAGGCAGTTTGATTAGTTTTACTTATTTCTATACAGGAAAACATTATTTTCTCAACACCACTTAGTAGAATAAATACAAATGCATTTGGCCTCTTGGTTACAAGTTCAAAGAGATATCTTTTTGTTACAAATTTTATTGGTGTTAAAAAAAATATGTCATACCGAGAAGCAGTCTCTTTTTATGGAACATGTTGCAGAACATAGTGAATTGGTTCCAAATCTGATGCTGGCGTTGGATTTGGAGTACATAGTAATGGTTTTAATTGTAGAGGTGCACTTCCTCCAATATCTTCCATATTTACTGCCCAACTGTATGGCATACTAGCCGCTATTGAGAAAATAGCGTTAGAGGAGGGAGGTAAATTTACAATTTTTAGTGATGCAAGGAGTTTCCTTCAAACTTTACAAGTTTTTGATTGTAGTAACCTTATAGTTTTGAAGATTTTAGAATGGCTATTCATTATTGGACTGGGAGGTATAACAGTTCAATTTTGCTGGGTTCGGCAAACGTAGGTGTGTGTGGGAATGAGGAGACATTCACTGGAAAAAAATTCTGTAGCCGAGTTGCTACCTAAAAGATATCCCATTCTCATCCTTTCTCTATAAAGATTGTTTACCTTACATTAAGAATTTGATTTCTAATAATTAGCAACAGCATTGGGAAAGTTTAATTGAAAATAAAATGAGAGTAATAACAAAGTATGACATAATTCCCCGAAAATGGGAGACTTCTCTTTGTCGTCTCTGCATTGGTCAAACTCGGATAACATATGAATTTCTGCTATCTGTCCAACACCAGCCATATTGTGATGACTGTTTGGTACCCTTGACAGTGAAGTATTTGTTGACGGAATGCCCATCTTACAGTACCGGAAGAAATACACATCTGTTTGTGGCTCGAGGTGAGGATGGCAGGTTCATCCTTGCCAAGATTCTTGGACAAGATGTGTTGTATTTTCCTATCGTTATTTTTAGATTTATTTCAGAATCTGGTCTTCTGGAAGCTGTTTAACCTTTATGATATCTCTGCTTTTATGGTTTTTATTGATTATTCTTTTATTCTTTATTTATAATAGATTATATGGGCGTCAATGTCCTTAGATGTCAGGATACCAGAAAAGTTTAAATCAATCAATCAATCTACTTTGGTTGACAGAGATGCGATTAGCTGTGTTTTCCTTCAAAATAGATTATTCTTTGAAGATATTCTAATAAGTCTTTAGATATTAGAGTAATTTCAGTCTGATTTGAAATACATTACTTACTCTAATAAAGTTCGTACTATGGAAAGAGTTTTTTTTTTTTTTTTGGGGGGGGGAATGCTTGTTTCAATCAAACATTACTTTATATCACAAGGTGAATATAAAACAGCCAGCTTGTTGTACGCTTCACTCTTTTATATATACCTATGAAATACTAAATGGTGTTCATACAAGTCTCCTGTTTAAAGTCTATTGCATTCCAAGTTTTCTACTTAAATATATCTTAGTCGAAATGCAACTTTTATAGTTAATGGAGAGATTAACCAGAGAAACGAAGAATGTGGTTGAGGTCCCTGATTGTCGTAGGAAATTTGCCCCCAGAGAGGGACATAATAATTGTTAGAGGCCCACAATTGAGATATTTGCATTCTGTTAATTGTTGTTTGTGTGCGATTCTCAATACGATTATAACTGTAGGAATATATCCTTCTTAGCACAGGTTGAAATCAAAACACAAGTTGGCTCATCCTTTTGCTTGTCATATTTTTGTGATTTCATAAATACAATGATTGAAAGTAAATATATAGAATATTATGATAGAAAATACAGCACAGTATATACATTGTATTGAATAATACTAGGGGGAAATACCTCTGATCTAGGGATATTCCAGTGCTTGTCTAGGGATGTTTTTGACAGCTGTGGAAGGAGATTCAGTCCGCCATAAACCCGGCCGGGAAAAGGACTTGGTTTTTAACTAGTGCTGTGAAAAATTGAGGGAAAAGGTAAGGAGTCATTTAACGGCTTTCTTTCTCTTATTTTCTCTCGGATGTTTAATCACTATAAACTCTAAAGATTCATTTCCTTAAATTGGCGAAGAAAGTTTACATGGAATTTGTGAGAGGTTATTGTATGCGATATTCCAAGTGGCTGTGGTTTTGAGTTCTAAGTAGGAACACTATAATCGATTTCAATCGCAGTTCTTATTAAAGGAAGAAATTGAGTAATTACCAGCACAATTGCATGTCCACAGGTCTAAATTCTCTATTGGCGCCAGAGGGGAATTTAGAGGGCATTATCTGAGAAAATTTCTATTAATGTTTTATTTAAAAATAATTTTCAGTTACATATTTTCTTTTTGAAATTGGAGGACAATTGACTTATTTTTTTTGTGCATAGTCTACCAGTGGTTGAAAATTGTTAAAAAAAAAAATCTCTTAATTTGTGCATATTTTTGTCTGCAAAAGTTTTTTTTAATGTTTTATTTAAAATATTATTTTTAGTTACATATTTTCTTTTTGAAATTGGAGGCCAATTGACTTAACTTTTTTGTACATAGTCTACCAATGGTTGAAAATTGTAAAAAAAAAAAAAAAAAAAAAAAAAAAATAATTTGTGCATATTTTTTTTCTGCAAAAGTTAAAAAAAAAAAAAGGCTTCGTGAATTTTAGATGCTAGGTAAAGGATAGTTATTGAGGAATTGTGTATGAATAAATTTACAAAACAATTCATTAGTTGACATAAAGATACAATCGTGAGTAGCTGAACGTACACATCGTATATAAATCAAATTCATTTATCATTTTATCTATGCCAAAAATTAATGCTTGTACTAATTCATCTTGCACAACCCCTTATCAGATATCATTCATTTTGTAGGAAGTACACACAATTTCTGATAGAAAAAAACAACTATTAGTTTTAGGTATCTTCCTTTGGTCTCAAGCAATGGCAGTCTCAGGAAATTCATCATCTGTACAGCTCTGCATTCTTGTGAAATAAATGAATTTGTTCAAGACACTTGCATCGGTGCTTACCATCTTTGGGTGTTGTCAACAGCCTAGTTTGACAGATGCTGGCAGTATCAGCCACACTTACCAATCTCTCTCTCTCTCTCTCTCTCTCTCTCTCTCTCTCTCTCTCTCTCTCTCTCTCTCTCTAGGACGAAAATTAAAGTGATATATTCATAGCAAAAATCTCACAATTGGGTGATCCTTTCAACTACAGTATATATTTTAATCTGGAATAATCCTGTCTCTCATTTACTGGATATTCTACTTCAAAAGTTCAGTAGTTACAAAGTTTTGAATCTAAGTTGACCTGTACAAGCAATAGAAACTTATTCTATACCCATGATAGTAATTTGTCTCTCTCTCTTAAATTCTTATATGGCTTAATAGTATTATTATTATTATTTACTAAGCTATAACCCTAGATGGAAAAACACAATGCTATAAGCCCTGGGGCTTCAACAGGGAAAATAGCCCATTGAGGAAAGGAAACAAGGAAAAATAAGATAGTCTAAGAACAGTAACATTAAAATAAATATCTCCTATACAAACTATAAAAACTTTAACAAAACAAGAGGGAGAGAAATAAGATAGAATAGTGTGCCCGAGTGTACCCTCAAGCAAGAGAACTCTAACCCAAGACAATGGAAGACCATGACACAGAAGCTATGGCACTACCCAAGACTAGAGAACAATGGTTTGATTTTGGAGTATCCTTCTTCTCGAAGAGCTGCTTACCATAGCTAAAGAGTCTCTTCTACCCTTACCAAGAGGAAAGTAGTCACTGAATAATTAGAGTGCAATAGTTAACCCCTTGGGCGAAGAAGAATTGTTTGGTAATCTCAGTGTTGTCAGGGGTATGAGGACAGAAGAGAATATATAAAGAATATGCCAGACTATTCGGTGTGTGTGTGTAGGCAGATGGAAAAAGAACCGTAACCAGAGAGAAGGATCCAACGTAGTACTGTTTGGCCAGTCAAAAGACCCCATAACTCTCTAGCGGGAGCATCTTAAAGGGTGGCTGGTGCCCTGGCCACCCTACTACCTATACATACTGTACATACACACATGTGCTGTATATATATATATATATATATATATATATATATATATATATATATATATATATATATATATATATATATGAACATATATCACAAGCACACGTGATTTTAATTAATGTAAATATCACCCACGAATGGCATTTAATACCGAATTCTATCCTGGGAATATATATCCACTTGGAATTCATTTTATGGTAACAGCTTCTGGCCGGGTGGGGATTCGAACCACCACCTGTTCGGCTGGAGACTATGCCTGCAGTGACCATACCGAGTCAGCTACATTAATTAAAATCACGTGTGCTTGTGATATATGTTCATTAAAATAACCACGTGTTGCAAACTCACGAATTAGCTATCATGGTGGAGATGGGTTTATTTCAAGTCTGTGAACAGATTCCTGAATTCGACAGGAATATGTACGGGAACTTGTCATAAACTTTTAGTCTCTCTTGATAGCTGACTCGGTATGGTCACTGCAGGCATAGTCTCCAGCCGAACAGGTGGTGGTTCGAATCCCCACCCGGCCAGAAGCTGTTACCATAAAATGAATTCCAAGTGGATATATATTCCCAGGATAGAATTCGGTATTAAATGCCATTCGTGGGTGATATTTACATATATATATATATATATATATATATATATATATATATATATAGGTAGATATATACACATATGTATATATATATATATATATATATATATATATATATATATATATATATATATATATATATAGTACATATTCGAATATAAAATGTTATTTTAAGACATATTCATATAGACACATTAATTTTCCTGTCCAGGTATTATCATCACTATCTTTTTTACCCAAGCAAAGATCTTAATTTGCCCAAGATGATATAAGTATTCCAAGCTGCTTTCTAAAGATATTCCCCAAATATGCAATTGAACCTAAATATGATGTACACATTATCATCGAGGCAGACAATAACCACATCATTGATGTTCCCATTCAATACAGAGGGATTGAATAGACACACATCAGATAGGCATCATAGAGGACAACACTGAATCCATTGCTTTGATTGCAGTCCATGTCTGCTGCAATAATAGTGTGTAGTTGTATTTAGATATTCTCCTTAGCAAGTCCAAGTTCGAAGAGATGAATGTGTTGTAGATAGCAAGTATTTTTGTAAAATAGATACTCTCTTTCTCCACACACACACACACACACACACACACACACACACACACACACACATATATATATATATTTATATATATATATATATATATATATATATATATATATATATATTCATCTGATCGCCTATAGCAAACCTACCTAGTATGGGTGGGCCTGATTAGCACAGCTTTGCTGATCATGTCGATACACAAAACATTCCAATACGTAAAGTTATCCCTGGTCAGAAAAGCATATATATATATATATATATATATATATATATATATATATATATATATATATATATATATATATATATGAGTAAAACGTATTATCTAAAACCCTTTAGTTAAAACTTTTGATACATTTTATGAAATTTAAACAGTGAGATCATGTAACAGTTAAATTACATAATGAACTGTCTGCCTTAACCTATAATAGTGATGATGATAATATTAAACAATATATTAACCCTTATATTAACACACCATCCCAGATAAAGATATCAAAACCTTTGGTACATTTCAAAATTATTCTTAGAAACAAGATGATGATGTTTACAGATATAGATTTTTGCTAAACTATTAATATTGATATATCTTTTGTCTTACAAATATCTCTGGTATTTGATAATACATCTATGTTTTTTAATGAAGGAGAATTAGTGTAGTGCTTAAGGTTATTATTAATTATTATTATTATTATTATTATTATTATTATTATTATTATTATTATTATTATTATTATAAAAATAAAGCTACAATCTTCAATGTTTTCATTATTTTCTTATTAGGTAAAGACACTGATGAAGAATTCAGAAATAAATTAAATTCTAGTTACTTTCTAATTTTAATTAAGAAAATGAGCTATTTGTCCATTCCGTTGTCTGTGAACAACTTTGGGAAATCCTTGAAGATAATACCAACCGAAACTTGAAATAGTTTGTACGACTCTGACGAAAATAGTTCGAATTTGTAGAAATTCTTGTACACTGAGTACCATTTTAGATATTATTTACTTATTGTATAGATATTTATTGATGTAATAAAAACGTTTAAACTGTAAACATATAAAATAATACGTTAAGATAACGTTTCATCCACTAATTAGACGTATGAAATCATTCTTTTCCTATTTCGTCTGCTCAAAACTTACGATGACGTCATCCCAACACCTTATTTTAGTGTCCTTGCAGGAGTCAGGAGTACCAACCTATGAAACCTCAAAAGACGATTAATCACAGAAAATATGATTTATTGAGCTCATTTATCAACACCAATTATTAGAATTCATATAAAGAATATAATTTAGGATTCGTGATACATAATCATACAAGCCATTTATATATTATAATTTTTTTATTGCATCATATTCTGTTGGTAGTTAGGGTCTTCATTTCGCTTATGATGGGCCAATGCATTATTAGTTTGGGGGAAAAATAAAGTCAGCCTCACTTAAAATGTCGTTAGTTCAATCATATTAGCCTTAATATAAGTATTCAGCAGAACAGTTTAGGAAATTAATTCTAAATGCAAATACTGAAATTTATCTGAAACTATAACTTTCGAGAAAATTGCAAATATGACAATTTTCTAACACCCTTCTTCCCCTGCAGTTAACCAGAACAACTAAGCTTCTCTTAGAGGCCAATAGATGGAGTTGGAAACTTGTTTACTGTTATAATTATCGTTAATTTTGTTAGGAGGAATACCAAAAAGTGACCACGTGGCCAACTAGATATATGAATGCAATATATCACATGACAATAGAAATTCTATTTTAGTGTGGTAATAAAGTTTTGTTTTGAAGCTTCCATTTTTAGCTTGTTGCCTTTCTTAAGGTGTTCATTTCCATTGTTGGTTCCAAACCAAACAAAAAATCCCAAACTGAACCAAATCAAATCAAACCATACCAAACCAACCCCACAGTACAACCAAAACCAAAGCAAACAAAAAAAACAAACACCTAAATCAAACCAATCCAGACCAAACTTAAAACCAAACAGAAATCAAAACCAAACTAAAACCAATGAATAAAACCAAAACCCCAGACAAAACCAAAACCAAAATGAAAACCAAACTAAATCCGAGACAACCCAACCCACCATAACCCAAACTAAACCAAACCAAACCCAAAACCAAACCCATGCCAAACCAAAACAAACCAAACCAAAACCAAACAAAAATCATAACACAACCAAAACTAAACAAAGCCCTAAACTAAACCAAACCAAACCAAACTAAAACCAAACAAAATCAAACCAAGCCACCAAACCAAAACTGATTCCAAACCCAATCAAAACTTAACCAAACCAAACCACCAAACTAAAACCAAACCAAACCAAAACCTAACCCAAATCCAAACCAAACCAAACCAAACCACCAAATTAAACCAAACTCAACCACCAATCTAAAAATAATCCAAAACCAAAACTATAAAATCAAACCAAACCAAACCACCAAACTAAGACAAAACCAAAACCAAACCACCAAACAAAAACCGAAACCAAACCACCAAACAAAAACCAAAACCAAACCAGACCAAACCTTTAAACTAAAACCAAGCCAAACCCAAACCCAATCAAAACCAAACCAAACCACCAAACTAAATCAAAACCAAAACCAAACTAAAACCAAACCACTAAACTAAAACCAAGCCAAACCCAAACCCACTCAAAACAAAACCAAAACCAAACTAAAACAAAACCAAAACCAAACTAAAACCAAACCACTAAACTAAAACCAAGCCAAACCCAAACCAAACCTAAAACACACCAATACCAAGATTGATAGATACCATATTAGGGTTAATTTACCATTCTCTTTGACACCTTTTGTAGAAATGAATCCTTCAGTTCAGATAAACATTTACTATAGATTTTTGCAGCTGATTTGTTCTGTGTTCAAAGGAATAGTATGGCAGTTCAGCGTTTGATTCGATTAAAAGAAAATATAGAGATTCGTTGATATTTTAGATTTGTTGCACATCTAGTTTAGATTTTTGTATTATTATTTCAATGTTCTTCAATAATTACTACATTCAGTTCAGGGGAAGTAAAAACATAAGTTATAGCTATTGCTGTTCATCTTTAAACAATGAATGTGTATCTTGCTCCCCTTCTCGGCGCAATAGGTTTCATGGCTCTTGGTTAATTGGATATAATAATAATAATAATAATAATAATAATAATAATAATAATCATGACGGGAAAACTCAAAATGGAACTGAAGAAAGGATTTGTAAAATGTTTCACATGGAGTGTAGCATTATACAGTTCTGAAAACCTGGACTATAAAAGCAACAGACAAGAAGCCTCTGCCAAGGATTCGAAATGTGGATATGGAGGAGGAGGAGGAGGGTGCTGAAAATAAGTTGGAGAGACCACAAGACCTGAAGGGAGGGAGGAAGCAGAAGGTACCAAGATCTAAAAGAGGTGACCATGAATAGAGAACTACGGAAGACCAATAATCCATGAAAGGACCTCATGCCTTGGGCCAGAACACTATAGTATAATAGTAGCAGGACGCACTGGGTAGTAATATAGCTCACCTTAACAGTATAGGAAGCAACTAAGTTTCAACTGGCTTGCTAGAACAATCTGTGAGTGGAGTCAAATGTGGCATTTTAATTAACAGCGTCAACACATGAAGTGGTACGAAGTGGTGCCAATGTGAACACTTGTTTTATTCATGAGTTTCCAACCGCTTTTATTCCCTTTGTCAGAAAATAGATTTTGCCTCGTTCTGTCTGCAAATCTAAGTTCGCCTAACAACGCATCAATGACTCGTGCTTAATGGCCAGTCCAGCCCTGTCACTTTTTCTGATTTCATTTCCCAGGATTCTCTGACACCATCTACTTTACTCTCGCCTTCCGTCACATTCGTCTGGGTCAGCGGGAATACTACTGATTCAGCTATGTTATTCCTTGTCTGTCATTTTATGTATTTCTGTATAATATTCGTTTGTTTGTTGACACATTTATTACCTCCGCCAACGAAGTTGGAAGGTTAGTTTTTACCCTATTTTTGTGTGTGTTTGTTTGTGAACAGCTTCCTGGCCATAATTTTAATCGTAGGATAATGAAACTTGCACAGATTAACTTTTATGTAAAAAGCTGGAAATTATTAAATTTTGGAAGGTCAAGGTCAAAGGTCAAGCAAAATGTCCAATTCACATAATCAGCCATAAGTTTGGACATCGTTGTCACAGAGACTTCAAACTTGGTTCATATTTAAGTGCATGGAAATCCACACCAAATAATACATATTAAGGTCAAAGGTCAAGGTCAAGCAAAAGGTCGAAAAATAAGCGTTTCATTGTAGGTATTAATATTGAGAACAGTTATCTGTTTAATACACTTCTTAGCGTCATTCAACTATCTCTTGTTTGACCCTTATTCTGAAAATGGTGTCTTAAGTATTGGGTTATATAAATAATTTTTGGGTTGTTTGTGTGTGTGTGTGTGTGTGCGCGTGCGCGCGCGCGTTCGTGCGTGCGTGCCTGTATCAGTGGCATCAATGTGTTTCCTACCGGAATTCTCGTATTTTCTTAGATTCTCAGGTGTGTTATTATTATTATTATTATTATTATTATTATTATTATTATTATTATATTATTATTATCATTAACTACTGCTTGCTAAGCTACAACCCTAGTTGGAAAAGCAGGATACTTTAAACACAGGGGCTCCAGACAAAGAAAACAGCCCAGTGAGGAAAGGAAACAAGGAAAAATATATTTTAAGAAAGTAACAACATCCAAATAAATATCTCCTATAAAAACTTTAACAAAACAAGAGGAAGAGAAATTATATAGAATAGTGTGTCCGAGTGTACCCTCAAGCAAGAGAACTTGATATTATTAGTGCAGTAAATTGTCAAAGTAATTAGCAACTTCATTATTTCAAATAGGCCAAATATTCTCTCTCTCTCTCTCTCTCTCTCTCTCTCTCTCTCTCTCTCTCTCTCTCTCTCTCTCTCTCTCTCTCCTTTTCAGCGTCGTATTGTAATTGTAGACTTTGCCCGAGTTGCATCTTAGCGCCGATTTCCACCTTCTTCTGTTCCTCCTCCAATTGGGATCTATTATTCAGTTTGTCTTAATGTTGTTGTTGTTGCATTGCAAGTGCAGAGCTTTCTCTCTGTTGCACGTGAGCGCTGATTGGCCTCCTAGGTCACGGTGCTTTGTGCCACTTTAGTTTAAATTCATTCATAGATGTCTTTCGATACTGTCGGCTTCTCACCTTTGTTCTGTGAATCTCAACTGAAGACACGTCTTACTTCATCTGAGAGAGAGAGAGAGAGAGAGAGAGAGAGAGAGAGAGAGAGAGAGAGAGAGATTTAGGTTTTCCATTACCCATTATGGTATATATATATATATATATATATATATATATATATATATATATATATATATATCATTATTGAAATCAGGGTATATATCAGAATAATACTTTGGGTAACTATATAGCAATCTGGTATAATTTATATATTTACTATTAGTTATTCAAACGTTTTTTTGTATTAGCTATTCAGTCTTTGTATACAGTATATAAGTATATATATATATATATATATATATATATATATATATATATATATATATATTCAAATAAGCCATATATATTTTTGATACATTAATGTCTGGATTCTCTTAACGACCTCGGGATCAGAGCCCCAGGCGAAATCACACAAAGACAAGAGCTTGGCTCCGGCCGGGAATCGAACCCTGGTCGGCAAGCTTGTACAGACAGTGGGGCTCTGATCCCGAGGTCGTTAAGAGAATCCAGACATTAATGTTATCAAAAATATATATGGCTTATTTGAATATGAAAAACACGTAAAAACGTGCAAAATTTATCATTAAATATATATATATATATGTATATATATGATAAATTTTTGCACATTTAGACGTGTTTTTATATTCAAATATATATATATATATATATATATATATATATATATATATATATATATATATATATATATATATATATATTTATATATATATGTATATGTATATATATATATATATATATATATATATATATATATATATATATATCCTTTTTTAGGAAATATCCCTTAACGTTGTGAAATAGTTTGTGTATCGTCATGACCAGCAAAACTACTATAAAACATATTAATTCTGTTACATACTTTAAATTCGTTGGCTCAAAAATACTGAAGTTAATACATAAATTGATTACAGCCAGTGACTTTCTGTATCCAAAATACAGCAGCTGTCTTTGGAAGAACCAAACCACCTTGTTTGCTTGTTTGCTAAGTTCTTCAATTCTATGTTTTATTATAAATTTAAATTTTGCCTCTATCCAATTTCCAATTTGGCTTATTAATATACATAAATTTAGTATTAATTTATCTCATTCATTATTGAATATGTCACTAGCCATGATATAATTCCGTTTTGAAAGTACTCTTTGAAATCAAAATTGACTGGAAGACTCCAGCCAATAGGGATACAGCTTCTAACTATCTTAGCCCAAGAATGAAACTTTGAGCCAATGAAAAGCTGGTTTACAAAGGGGTTCTCTTGGAGCCCTGTTATTGGCTAAGGGAAATTCTTTGGTTTTCAGAGCATTTCCCTACGAGCCCTGGAGGTGTGAAGGTCAGTTGAGTGTTGGTACTAGAAACTTATTCTAAATTTATTTATACATTAATTGTTCGTATTATACATCGCAATTATCAATTCTATAGAAATATTAGCAATTTTATGTTTAACAAATAGATGTTGGTTTTGTTAAAATGCAAAAAATATGATGAAAATTGGTTAAACCCTAGACATAATCATAATTATATCTGAAGCAATTGTCAGGCTATGGACTAGAAATGGCTGTATTTGTTTATATACAGTATATATATATATATATATATATATATATATATATATATATATATATATATATATATATATATATATATATATATGTAGCCTTTTCTAGTCCAGTGCAGTACAAAGGCTTAAGATATCTTTATTCATGTCTCCGGTTTGGCCATTTTTCATCAACACGATGGTCAGTGTCGATTGGTGATAGGAGATTTTTGTCTTCGCTCAGAGCAAACCAACCTAGTATGAGTGTCCCTGACTAGTACAGATTTGCTGATCATGATACGCAAACCCTTTCACCACGTTAAGGTATCCCCACTCAGAAAGGATTGCTTCCATTATATGTCTGTGAAACGTCCTAACATATTTTATGAGGTCATAAACACGATAATGTACATTTAATTAGCTTCATATATATTACCGGTAGTCGAGGGATTGAGTAACTACCTGTCATTAAGGTGTGACTGACAGGTGAGAGAGTTGATGGTTGGACCAAGTGGACCACGAAATTTGATTTTTATTTTTTTAATCAACGAATCATTTTGGTTAGAGTTGAAATTATTTATTTTGATTTGCCTTTTTCAATTGAAAAATCTTTTTATGCTCTGTGCTGATTAATGCTAATTATAATAATTAATCGGACTTAGTTAATTTATAAATACAGAGAATACACGTCCATTTCTGGTGTATTTAATTTATATATTACTGATGTATTTCTTAGTTTATTATATATTCAAGTTACTTATTATCGTTGTAATGAAAATAATAATTCCTGATGTAATCAAGTTATATTAATGTAATTGTAATTAATACTGATGGCATTCCTTTTTACGGGCTCAATCTAGTGATATGATTAAGTCATTATTAAACAGTCTTATATTAATGTCATTAATCAATTAGTTAAGTTTTAATATATTGAATAAATATTAACTGGTGTAGTTAATTACTTGTTATTAATTATAGGTGTAATTGTTATTCGATATTATTATTAATTTAGAAGCAGTTCTGATCATTTAAGCCTATTTGTGGCTTTGATACCAATTATTGGAAAATCTCTATTACCAATTCATAGTCTTTTTTTATATCGTTCGTAAACACATTAATTTCCTTTTGAGAAACGACTGTTTGTTTATAAATGTTTTCAGAGGCAATTTTGTTTTTTACAATCTCAATTTGTTCTCCCAAAATGTCTTCATTCGGAAGAGATATTTTAATATTTGTTAACAAAACAACGTTCTCCATATACTGCCAGAATAAGTTATTGTTTTCCTCTTTTACTGAATTACTTAAGTGACATTATTTGTGAATTGTATATTTTATGGACACTTTTGAGTAATTTCTTTCTCTAATTAATTATATATTTTGAATATAAATCAAATATACGCTGGCATCACGAACTTCCCTTTGCTTGGCTAGGTTGACGATGTCAGTTTAGGTCGTTTAGTGAGGAAAAAAGGCTAGATTTTTTATTTATAATTCTGTAGTATTTTTTATAATTAACTCGTTTCCTGTGTGGCGAATTGTTTTAAACTATGGAAAAGTAACAGAGGAAAACAATAGCTTTGCATAATTTGGCAGTACAGTATATGGAAAAAGTTTTCTTGTAAACAAACACTATTATTTGAAAATCTCGAAATCTATTAGGCTACTGTTCGTTTGAAAATTTTTTCAGAGGAAATTTTAGTTTCTTTTTTTTCAACTATCTCGATTTGTTCTCCTATGTTCTCGTATTCGTTAAATAACTGTTGGTTAAAATCGAGTTCTAAAGTTAGCGACTAACAGACTCGACTTGAGTAATTACGAGTAATTACATATATAATTGAAACTGGCAAAATTTACTTTAAAAATCCGGTTTTTTCTGTACAATTAAAGTTGATGAAACCTCAGATTTAGGTTCATTTAAATGTCTTGATTTTTAAAATCACCAGATGGAAATGTGCGGAAGATAGACACCTCATTTTTGTTTTTTATTTAGTTTATTACCTTCGCCAACGATGTTGGAAGGTTATGTTTTACCCGTTTGTGTGTGTGTGAGCAGCTTACTGGCACAATTTTAATTGTAGGATAATGAAACTTGCAGGGAGTAACTGTTAGGCAAAAAGCTTTAAAGGATTAAATTTTGGAAGGCCAATGTCACGGTCAAGCAAAATGTCCAATTCACGTAATCAACCATAAGTTTACAAATCGTTATTACAGAGACTTCAAACTTGGTTCATATTTGAGTGAATGAAAATCCACGCCAGTTAATACATGTTAAGACCAAAGGTCAAGGACTCTTAAGTCGAGCAAAAGGTCGAGAAATAAGCTGCCGCGGCGGAGGTCTGCTCTCTGCTGAGCGTCTCTCTACTTCTTTAATGTTCACATAAACCTCTTTTAATTCACTGATGAGGTCAACTAACGTCGTCTGTACTTTAATATTTCGTATATTTCCTTCTATTTTCGTTTAGTCTAATTGTTGCTCATTTTGCTAATTCCATTGGTTAATGTAAGAGTATGATAACAAACAAAGTAAGTTTAATTATTCAGCAGAGACGGCATTTACTGCCTCCAGAAAGATAGAAGCTCCAGTCTGTACTGCAGCAGTAATTTAGGTCTGTATTGAGTAAGTGATCTTTGACATCCCCCTTGTTAGATTGACCTTTTTGTCTGTTGAAGATTTCTACACTGTTGATATCAATTTCAGTGTAGGTCATGTGACCAATGAACTTTTAAAAGAGCTATATTAATCACCCCCTCACCCCCGCCTCTATTGCTTACAGTTGGGGTGAGGTTGGGGGTGTCTTTTAACTGGCCGCTCAGAATAGGGGTGTAAGGCTCTTATTATTAAACAGCGTATTTTCTATATATACGAATATCCTACTTTTCATATTTTTTGGTTAAATAATTTTGTCATTGAGGACAATATGGAAATAATCATGTAAACGTAACCATTTAAAATGCAACGCCATACACGTTCTTAAAATCAGCTCTGTTCATGTTTGCGAGTTTAAAAACGATAATTTATCGAGAATTGTACGAAGTTGTTTTAGGAATATTAAGCTTGTGGTTATCCCTCGAGTTCTCGTTATATCTGATGTACATTTAAGATGCTAGAGAAATCTCAGTCAATCAATCAGTCAGCCGTGATAGTCCAACGATTGATGGTTAAATAGTCAGTGCAGAGATTTTCAAAGGCGAAAATATTTTACCGTTCATACAATGAAAGAAGTTCCAGCAGTCTCGATCTGAAATAACATATATTTAAGTTATTAATTTACTCTTTTTTTTTAAGTGATGGTGGTGTAGTTATTTTACTTTAAGGGCTGCTTTTCTGGTCCTATCACTCTATGGACCTCTACTCTCTACAGCACCTTCAGTCGTTTTTTTTTATATGCATTCCAAGGCATTCAGCATTTCACACAATGCATATTGCTCGAAGTACTTAGAAAACAAGTCTTCAGTTTCCTCTTGAAAGCCTTATTAATATATTCAGTCTTTCTAATATCTAGGGGGAGCTTATTTTATAGTCTTAGGGCCGCATATATAAAGGCTCTTAGAGCCCACAGTAGACATATATCTAGGTTCCAATAGTTTGAGATTATCTGTAACTATTCTCGTGTCAACACGATTTGTTGGCTGCTCAATATGCAGCAATTCTCTTAGATATTCTGGACGTCCGGTTCTGATAACTTGATTGGTTATTGTATATATTCTAAACTAAGTTCGTGCTTTAATAGGTTGTCAGTGTAAATCAATTAGGGTAGAGTAATCTAATATCTCTCTCTCTCTCTCTCTCTCTCTCTCTCTCTCTCTCTCTCTCTCTCTCTCTAGCACGTTTACCGGCCTGTTTTATTTGTCTATATCAATCCAAGTACAGCCATATCAACTCACGCTAAAACTATACAGAGGTCCCGTGGTAATATTCTTGATGCGTCTTTAGTTTCATCTAATACTTTATCATATTCAAGTTGTTCAATTAATTAGCTTTTAATATTAATTGAATCTTAGAATGAACTATAGTGATATGGTGCAAGCTGCAGTTTTTTCTCAAATGTTTGGTTAAAAGTTCCCAAAGTTTATGATTTTATTTTCAAGTGTTTATGTAGGTAAAGAAATACAAATAATAAACTTTTGTAATTTAAGTGATCTTATGTTTTTTTAACATCTCATACGTAGTCAATACTATTAGACAGATATGATTAATATATTTGCTGATATTACATAAGGCTATAATTCGAGTTATCAAAATTGTAATTACTTGCTAAAGATATTATTGAAAACAATGAAATTAGTTAAGAATCATTCGCAGTTTTTACCATTTCAGAGAGTCAATAGAGGAATTTAGAACGTGAACTATCTCTCTCTCTCTCTCTCTCTCTCTCTCTCTCTCTCTCTCTCTCTCTCCTCTCTCTCTCTCTCTCTCTCTCAATACAAAATATTTTTCGTGTTATGGCTTCGATAAACATACTCTATTAATTAAAATAGCCAATGAACACTGCTAATGAAGAAATCTATGATAATTATCATTTAATAAAAATGGTGAAACTAATATATTTTGAAAAAGCTTACAAACAGTTATAGTTAAGAAAAAAGAATCCAGCATTTTCAAAGGTTGCAAAAGATGCTAAAATTTCTCCCGTGCCATAAAAGGAGTTATACCTTTTTGCACTAGAGTGCAAAGAGTGGTTGCAAGTTTTGATGCGCATTCCAGAGTTTCATTGATCCCAGACCCCCGAGTGTTGTTATGGATTTTGACCAAATTTGTTTATATAAGTATTGGCAAAGCAAGGTTACTTACAGTAGGCCAGTGCTTTCATTTATGTGGGTAGTGTGGTAAATTGTTCATTTAGCGCTTTTTGTCATTGCTTGGAAAACTCTCTCTCTCTCTCTCTCTCTCTCTCTCTCTCTCTCTCTCTCTACGCCTTAAAGAGATTTGATTTACGTACAATTAAATTAATTTATAGTCAGAATAGAGATGGAGGGTAGGTTGTGTAACAGCCTTAAACATTTAGTGTAGATGCAACAGTTCCTCCTTTACTTAAACCAGATGGCTCAGTCACTCACTGTCCAAAGGAAAAGGCAACCCTTTTGGCTGATGTTTTTGACAGTAAACAGAGTAATGAAAAACTTGAACATCCTCATTCCTGTTTTCCTGAGGCTAAACTAACTAGTTTAGCTTTTCGATCTCGTGAGATTAAAGCTCTGTTGGTGGACCTTGATGCTTATGGAGGTGTAGACCCAAATGGTATTTTTCCTTTGTTTTTTATAAAGACAGCAGATTTCTTAGCTCCAAAGTTATCTGTTTTTTTGCGCAAGTTAGCAAGAAGAGGAGCTTTTAGCACTAGTTGGAGAATTGGTAATGTTACTCCTCTATGTAAATGTGTTTGTGGTAGCTCAAATCCCACTGATTACCGCCCAATTTCCATAACTCCCATATTATCTAAAGTTTTTTAACGTCTTCTGGCAAAACGTCTTAATAGGTTTGCTGAAGGTAATCATCTACTCCCTAGTTTGCAATTTGGTTTTCGTAAAGGCCTTGGAGCATGTGATGCCCTTCTCACAATCTCCAATGCTGTACAGAAATCCCTTGATTGTGGTCGGGAAGTTCGTATGATTGGCCTTGATTTTAGTGCTGCCCTTGACCGTGTTAATCACGAGGCCCTTGTTTTCAAACTGAAACAGTTGGGAGTGGGTGGGTCGTTTCTTAGCATTATTATTGATTTTTTAAGTAATAGATCTCAAAGAGTTGTTGTTGATGGGCACCATAGTGATAATAGGAATGTGATATCCGGTGTTCCACAGGGTAGTGTTCTTGGCCCATTACTTTTCATACTATATACACATGACATGTGGTTTGGCCTAGAAAACCAGCTTGTTGCATATGCTACTCTCTCTGCATCAATTCCATCCCCTGAATGTAGATCTAGGGTTGGTGAATCCCTTAATAGAGATTTAGCTAGAATTAGTGCATGGTGCAAATTATGGGGTATGAAGTTGAATCTTAACAAAACTCAAAGTATGATTGTAAGTAGGTCAAGGACGGTGGCTCCTCAACATCCGGATCTCATTATTGATAATGTTTCTTTAAATATGTATGACTCTTTCAAAATTTTAGGTGTGATTCTCGACAGTAAATTTACTTTTGAGAAACATATAAGGTCTGTCTCTTCTTCAATTGCACAAAAAATAGGCTTATTGAGAAAGTCTTTCAAGATTTTCGGTGATCAATCTATTCTGAAGAAGTGTTTTAATTCTTACATTCTACCTTGTTTTGAGTATTGTTCTCCTGTCTGGTCTTCAGCTGCTGATTCTCATCTTAATTTGTTGGAGAGAAACTTACGGTTTATTAAATTTCTTATTCCTGATCTAGATATTAATCTCTGGCACCGTCGTTCAATTAGTTCATTATGCTTGTTGCATAAGATTTTTCATAACTCTGACCATCCTTTACCTTCAGATCTCTCTGGACAATTCTATCCTGTTCGTAATACTAGGCAGGCAGTTAATTCTAATAGCCAGGCCTTCTCCATCACGAGACTCAATACTACGCAGTACTCTAGAAGTTTTATTCCAGCTGTTACCAAGTTGTGGAATGATCTTCCTAATCGGGTGGTTGAATCAGTAGAACTTCAAAAGTTCAAACTTGGAGCAAATGCTTTTTTGTTGACCAGGCGGGCATGGGTCTTTTTATAGTTTATTTATGACATATTTGTTTTTGGATGTTGTTAATAGTTTATATATGACATGTCTGTTTTGACGTTACTTATTTTAGAATGATTTATTGTTAATTTGTTCTCTTCATTTATTTATTTCCTTATTTCCTTTCCTCACTGGGCTATTTTTCCCTGTTGGAGCCCCTGGGCTTATAGCATCTTGCTTTTCCAACTAGGGTTGTAGCTTGGATAGTAATAATAATAATAATAATAACAATAATAATAACAGGTATTTAAAACGAGAGAGAGAGAGAGAGAGAGAGAGAGAGAGAGAGAGAGAGAGAGAGAGCTAGCTTCATAGTCATACTTTCATGGAGAAAAGGGGCTAGTTAAAATTATTTTTATTTTGTGAAGCCGTTTTCCTCAACACACACACACAGCTATAGGCTATTTGTTCATAACATTTCGTTGTTATACTTATAATTTAAGCTCAAAAATAAGTTTTTGGTCCTTTTAACATCTTGATTTGTTCTTTCAGACATTGCTCGACATAACCAGCCGAAATAGCAGGATCATAAAAGGGTGCTGGGCTCTGTCTGATCGGTCCTGGAGCCACGTGAAGGCATTAGGAAGAGACTGGTCAGAATATAGACAGTAAGTAATCTAAAAACTGAAGTTTTAATATAATCATTTGTATTTATATGATATCTTTTGCTATCAAAAGACTTGTTGTATACTTAAGGATATCCAATGCGTGGATACAAGGATTTAGACAATTTAGTATTCATGAAATCACATTATTAAATTCAATATATCTCTGTGGGAAATTTTTGGTGGAAAATGATAGTCTCTTTATTACATGTGGGTGTGGGAATGGAGGTATTTTTTATATATATTTTTTGTTAGCTAATTATCTAATTGAATTTCGTGTTACTGTTTTTTTTTCATTACCTCCACCAACGAAATTGGAAGGAAGTTATATTCAACCCCCCTGTTTGTGGTTATTTGTTTGTGTGTGTGAACAGCTTCCTGGCCCGAATTTCAATCGTAGAGTAATGAAACTTTTATGGATTAACTTTTATGTAAAAAGCTGGAAATGATTAGATTTTGGAAGGTCAAGGTCAAAGGTCAAGGTCAGGGTTAAGCAAAATATCCAATTCACGTAATCAGTCTTAAGTTTGGACATCGTTGTCACAGAGACTTCAAACTCGGTTCATATTTGAGTCTATGAAAATCCACGCCAATTAATACATGTTAAGGTCAAAGGTCAAGCAAAAGGTCGAGAAATAAGCTTCCTCTACTAAGTGTCGGTCTAGTTACTAATACTGCAATTTCATAATTATTATCCCAGAGATCCAACCTCGGTAATTTAGATTAATATAATCCATATATACACAAGTGGAATTATTGTGCGCCATTGTGCATTCTCTCTCTCTCTCTCTCTCTCTCTCTCTCTCTCTCTCTCTCTCTCACACACACCTAGCTTGGGTGTAGTGGGAGCTTAGGCAATGATCATATGACCAGTCTCTAGGGCATTGTCCTACTTGATAGGGCAATGTTACTGTCCCTTGCCCGTGCCATTCATGAGCGGCTTTTAAACCTTTACACCAGTCCTGAAGTTAAGTCTGGGGTTTGGTCAGTTATCAGCAGATAGAGGAAGGGGATTCCCTATTCTCTTATCTGCTGATGTGGGGAAGAGAGTGAGTGGGGAAGCGAGGGGGAGGAATTGAAAGTGGGGAAGGAAGAGAGAGAGAGAGAGAGAGAGAGAGAGAGAGAGAGAGAGAGAGAGAGACAACCTAACCATAGCATTCCCCCTTGACTGCTTACCCCCTGAACCTCCATCCTGTCTCCTTCTCTCACTACATCTTTTACTCATATTTCATTTAATTAGAGAATCTTTTAATCATTGCATTATGAATTTATGATAGATAGATTGGCATTTGACACTAGTCTTACTACTGGATCTGCCTAAAAATTCCGTCTGGTAAGGAAATAGACATATATTAGACGCTGTAGTTCTATATCAAAACATCCGCAAAATTAATCAAATATAATCACAATTTCTATACTCTTAGGTTTTAGTTCAAGATACAATACAGATCAACAGATATAAAAACATAGACTTCATTTTATGAATCTTAAAGTTTTTCATCCTTAGTAATTATGCGGAAATATTTTCCGTTCCAGAGAGAGCAAAGCAGAAATCTGAAATTGAAATGATGGAGCTCCCTCTATAGACCTTTTTTTCCCGTCATTAGCCCCAATAATTCCGTAATTTGGCAACACTGATTGACACCTAATCAGGCCTTCCAATCCCTCAGACGATTAGGGATTAGACAAAAAAATTAACAAATATTTCGAAATAGAACTAGGCCGAACCTCTGTTTTTCCTGCCAATCGTCTTTAATGTTGGAACAATAAATACTTAATGGTTAAAGATATCTCTTGAAATAAGAGGAGAATATTAAGCAGTTAGTCAACTGTAGTTGATCGCTGACACTACCAGATAAGTCATGGAAGAAAAATTAATTTCATCCTACATTAGGCAACATAAATTTCTCTTGGGACGAACCAGGAAACTTATACCGTGGCGAACTGTGATTTGCTATTAATCTTTTTCCAACATTCAATCACCAACATATTTCGGCCTAATATTATTCCTCCAGCAATATACCTCCAATATTCTAGTAGAATTTGCTCCTTCGTTTTGCAACAATGTACTTACAATAGTTAATGTCCACCAATCTCCAACACTTAATGATTTGCAACAGGATCTCAACACTAGATCTCCCACAGTCTTCCTCTAACCCTTAATCTTCAACTCATTCCTCCAACCATGTCTATATCAACCTTTCTTCAACATTATATATATATATAACTATATAACTATATAACTATCTATATATATATATATATATATATATATATATATATATATATATATATATATATATATATATATATATATGGCTATGAACACTATAATTACACACACACACACACACACACACAAATACACACACATACTGTCAAATTCAAATTGTGTTTAGAAAAAAAAATCTTATATAATATTTATAGTTTTAGATTTATTGCAATGATTCATATTTTATTAATTTATATTAACTTAGATTATTCATTTATATTATTTCTAAGATATATAGACTGAGTTCTCGAGTTTGTTTTCGTTTGATGTTTGTTGTCAGTGTGACATCCTTGTTAGATTTATTACGTCATCACCCAGTAGCCAATCAGGACGTTATGGATATATGACGTCATTGCTATATTCACTACGTCATAAACCAGTGGCCAATCAAAGATGTAACATTATGTGACGTCATGCTAGATTTATGGCGTCATCAGTTAATAGCCAATCAAAGACATTAGCAATGTGTGACGTCATTGCTAGATTCATGACGTCATAACTCATAGCCAATCAAAAACTTTTGAAAATGTGTGACGTCATTGCTATGGTCATACGTCATCACACACTAGCCAATCAACGACGTTATAAATATATGACGTCATTACTAGATTCATTACATCACCAAATTACCAATCAAAATCTTCAAAATATATGACGTCAATGCAAAGTGCATTACGTCATCATCAAGCAGCCAATCAAAGACGTTGGAAATATATGATGTCATTGATATGCTTATACATCATCACTCAATTAACCAATCATAGGTGTTAAGAAGAGTGACGTTTTACTAGATTTATTACGTCATTACACAGTAGCCAATCAAAATTGTTAGAATATATGACGTCATATTTCTTTTGTAATCACAAATATGCAAAAAGCATTAATATTTGAAGTATTATTTTCCTGCATACTTTCTTTAATTAAAAATATTATTCCACTTTCAATACACAAATCCTTCTCCATTTTGCATTCAAGTAAATACAACGAATGCTATGGCTAATGACGTCATTATCCAACAACCAATAACGATGGCTACAGATAATGACGTCATTATCGAACAACCAATCACATCTCAGTATCTTCCCGCTACTTGAGCTTAACATCAGGACTAATGGAATGCTATTGAGATTGATAAGTAAACTTGTCTCATTGGACAACGTGTTCGTGGACACACACACACACACACACACACACAAACATCTGTTAGGGTGTCAGTATTTTATTTTTGATTCAAGTAGTACAGCTACAAACCCATTACTGATAAGTAAGGTTCTATAGTTGAAGAATTAAATGTCATCTTATCGATTGATTATTCTCTCTCACACACAAAACCAACCAACAAAACCAAACCAAGCCACATAAAATAAAACAAAACAAAAACCAACCAACCAACCAAAATAAACCAAACTAAAACAAATCAATGAAAAACCTAACCAGACCAACATAAAACCAAACAAAAAAACCCAAACCAAATCAAACGATACCAGATCAACCCAACACTACAACCAAAACCAAAGCAAACCAAAAGCAAAAGAAAAAAAAACTAAATCAAACTAAACCAGACCAAACCCAAAATCGAGCAGAAATTAAAACCAATTAATACTAAAAAAAAAACAAGCCAAACCCAAAACCAAAATGAAATCCAAACCAAATCCAATTAACCCAACCCACCATAACCCAACCCACCATAACCCAACCCACCATAACCCAAACCAAACACCAAACCTAAACAAAAACCAAACCCATACCATACTAAACCAAACCAAACCTAACTGAAACAAAACAAACCAAAACCCAACCAAGACCAAACCCCAACCAAGACCAAAACCATACCAAAACCATAACCCAACCAAAACCCTAAACCAAACCAAGCCTAACTAAAACCAATTCAAACTAGAACCAAACTAAAACCAAACCACACCAAACCAAACCACCAAAGCCAAAACCAAACCAAAGCCAAAGCCAAAACCAAACCAAACCAAACCAAACCACACAATCCATCAAACTAAAACCAAACCAAAACTTAACCTGACACAAACGCAATCAAAACCAAACCAAACTAAAACTAAACTAAATCAAACCAAACACCAAACTAAAACCAAACCCAAACCTAATAAAAACCAAACATAATCACCAAAGTAAAACCAAACTAAAACCAAATATCAAACTTTAACCAAACCATAACCAAAACCAAAACCAAACCCAAACCTAATAAAACCAAACCAAATCACCAAAGTAAAACCAAACTAAAACCAAATATCAAACTTAAACCAAACCCATAGCAAAACCAAACCCAAACCCAAACCAAACCCAAACCTAATAGAACCAAACCAAATCACCAAAGTAAAACCAAACTAAAACCAAATATCAAACTTAAACCAAACCCAAACCAATACCAAACCCAAACCTAATAAAACCAAACCCAAACCCAAACCTAATAAAATCAAACCAAATCACCAAAGTAAAACCAAACTAAAACCAATGTAAACCAAATATCAATCTTAAACCAAACCAAAACTAAACCCAAACCTAATAAAACCAAACCAAATCACCAAAGTGAAACCAAACAAAAACCAAACTAAAACCAATGTAAACCAAATATCAAACTTAAACCAAACCAAAACCACACCCAATCAAAACCAAACCGAAACCAAAAACACCAATGCCAAGATTGATAAATACCATATTAGGGTTAATTTACGATTCTCTTTGACACCTTTTGTAGAAATGAATCCTTCAGTTCAAATATAAGTTTGCTATAGATTTTGTAACTGATTTGTTTTGTGTTCAAAGGAATAGTCTGGTAGTTCAGTCTTTGATACGATTAAAAGAAAATATATAGATTCAAAGGTATTTTAGATTTGTTGCACATCTGTTTTAGATTTTTGTTTTATTATTTCAATGTTCTTCAATAATTACTACATTCAGTTCAGGGGAAGTAAAAACATAAGTTATAGCTATTGCTGTTCCATCTTTAAACAATGAATGTGTATCTTGCTCCCCTTCTCGGCGCAATAGATTTCATGGCTCTTGGTTAATTGGATATAATAATAATAATAATAATAATAATAATAATAATAATAATAATAATCATGATGGGAAAACTCAAAATGGAACTGAAGAAAGGATTTGTAAAATGTTTCACATGGAGTGTAGCATTATACAGTTCTGAAAACCTGGACTATAAAAG